>NC_088099.1:71172717-71472717 GCF_036370855.1 Dromaius novaehollandiae | reverse complement strand
GGCTAGGTTTCAGTGTGAGAAATTCCCCATCTTTATAGGGGATGAGTCGGGCAGCTGTTCTGTAGATAGGTGTCTGTAGAAGAGGTTTTAGAATTATTCTGAAATATTAGACAAAGAATCATAGAGTAAAGCAGATGTATGAATCTATGACACATCTGCACCCTGAATGCTGCATATGTTTCTGTTCCTCTCCCTTTCTCCCATCTCAGAAATGAAATCATAGAAAAGGGAAAAGTTCAGAGGTGGTCAGTAAGTTTATGGAACGGAATCCCTGCAAGAAACTAAGAAGCTACAACGCTTCAGCCTGGAAAACAGATAATCAAGGATGGATATGACAGAAGTCTAAAAAATCAATGATGAGTGGCATGAAGAGTCTAAAAAGCAAAGAAGTTTCCTTGCAAGAAGTAAGACTAACAAACAAAACAAAAGGATCTGGTTCTGTTTTCCACAGTATATAGTTATTTCATGGTACTCTTCAAAATGGGATATTATGGATGCTAAAACTCTGTCCAGTTTTCTCTTAAAATTGTATGAGGTTTTCAGATGAAAAATTCATCACGAGTTACAAAATGCATAAACTATTCAAGCTCAGGCAGTCCCTGAACCACAAATGGTTGGAGGCTAGGGGAGAATTTAAAGGAAATATCATAACACCTTTCCTTCTTATAATCTTCTCTAGACATCTGTCGTTGGCCAAGCATGATACAGAGGTAGACAGACCTTTGGTCTGAACTAGTACAGTCATTCTTACATTTTTATGAAGAACAAACCAATAACATGAACTGTAGCAAACTGCCAGGACCAGATGGTACTCACCTAGGAGTTTCAAAAGGGACTAAAATATGAAAAAGATGTGCTACAATAAGTCATTCACTTAATACATGATATGTCCTTGAGAGCAGGGGTAGTGGCAAATAAAGTTTCAGTTCATAAAGAGGTTCTCAGAGTCATCTATAAAACTTCAGACTCGGAAGTCAGATTTCCATACTGGAGAAACTGGTAGAATCTATAATAAAAATAGACTTGGTAGATGCATGGACAGCTATGACATAATGTGGAAGAAACGATTTGTCTTTTGTAGGTAGACCTTTAGAGTTTATCCAAAGAATCAATGAGCAAATAGAAAATAGTCATCGACACTGGATTTCAAAAAAAACTTTTTAAAGCTTATGTAGTAAAGATTTTTAATGGAAATAAATTCTCATGGACTAATAATTAAAAGAAAGCAATGAGTAAAAATAGTGGTTGATAAATACAAAATAATGTACGTGGGAAACTAATCATGTACATCAATAGGCTGTAAACTACATGTTACCCTTCAGAATGAAATCTTGGAATTACTGCAATTACTTTTCTGAAAACCTCAGGGCAAGACCCTGAGGTGGGTAGAAAAGCAAATAATTTTAAGTTACAATGAAAAGAAGACAAAACAGAAAACATTTTGACTGAGTACCACAAAATAATCCTGAACTTGAATACAGTTTACAGTTTGTGTCCACTCACCTCAAAAGCATACACTAAGATTGTAAAGCTACAGGGAAGGATAGAAAAACTGCATAGAAAGCTTTCATTAGAGGAGAAATTTAAAAGATTTGTATTCCTTAATCCAGATGAGAGGCAACTGAGTGAGTGCACGACCACGGTCCATCAAACAATGAGTGGAACAAGGAGGATGAGCAGGGAACCTTGCTGCTCAGACAACTGAGGATGCGTCAAATGAAATTACCAATTGCACAAATCAAACAAAAATGAAGTATTATTTCATACAATGTTCAGCTGAACTGTGGAGCTCTGTTATGCTTTCACCCACTCCCAAAATGGGGGACAGGGACAGGGAGATAGTATATACAAATTAATGGAAGAAAAATCCCTAAAGAGTTGTTAAACATAAGTATATTCATCTCTAGGTTAAAAGATTCCTGAATCCACAGGTATCTAGGTAGAAATACCACTCAGGGTTTGTTCTGTTCTTATACTCAGATGCCAGTCTCAGAGAATATATAGGGTGGGGGTACTGGCCACATCATCATGTGTTGCTGAGTAACAGAGATCATCATTCCCAAGCATTTCAATGACATGGCAACACTCTAATTGCTGACAAATGAACTAGATTTGGCCTCAGTACACTTGCTCGTTCTAGAAGAATAAATATTTTTCATTAATATCACCTATCTTAAATGCCTTGTTTATGCAATGTTACTTGCTGCATTTTTGAAAAGGATGTATTCAAAATGTTAATGATTATTTTTTAGTTTATTATGTTACAAACTGGGATTAGGTTCCTAATTTTATGAGTCTGTACAAATAGAGGTTTGGTACACTCAGTCCCACTTCCTTTAAAATCACTCCTTAAAGCCACTGCTGCTTCTACAACTTGCTGGTCCTCCCCCACTGTATTACCTTCCTCATGCTGTTTTCTCTCTCCCCTTCCTTTTTTGAAACAATTCCTAATTCCAGATTCTCCATGTTTTTTCTCCCACCTCTCCGCCTTTTCTCCATTGCCTCTGCTTTGGGCAGAATTGATTTACTAGATAATGGTGGCAATGAAGTGTCATTATTAATAAGAAATAAGAGAGTTCATACTCTTGAGTCACTGTCAGAAGTAGGCTCAAGATTTTAACGGACATTGCTGTATCAGCTAAAGCTCCATCCACATCTGGAAGACTTCTTCAGTCTTCAGAATTAAAAGTGCAGATTTGGTTCTATTTATTTGCTGACAGAAAAAATCTTCTGTACTGGGTAACCTAAACCTAAATGTGCACAGAGGAATAAAAGCCAACTCCAAAACATGGATAGGATATTTAACATGCTGCTAACAGATTCGGCTTTCTTCTCTTCCACCAGTTGTGAAAATAATGACAGTCTTAAAGCTGGTTGGTATGTTTAGCCTTACGAAAAGAGATGGCTTATTAAAGGGGAGGGTTTTTCCCTTTGTTAGTCTTCCTCCAAAGAAATAATTGAGTTATATCTGACTGATCAGACTTTTCAAAAAGATAGACTGCCTTCTTTTAAATGATCACCATCGCCTTTGGTCTCCAGTAAAACTGAAAACTGAAGATGTTCACAGTAAACATTAACTTCTCAGGATGCCATCACTTTCCACGACTTTTAAGGGAAGGAGAGAAGGCTGAGTCCACAGTGCTCTGGACAAAAGATGGTCACATGCTGTTTATAGGTCTCCATAGGAATTAGGCCAAGTTACTTTCAAGGAATATAGTTAAATTCCTCTTTCTTTCATAGCTGCACTGACAGGATGTGCAAAATATTTAATGAAAGGCATCCATAGTCTCTTTTGTAAGGCTCAAAATTCAGTTTCAGTTCTTTTGACTTAGTTCTTAGTTATTCTCAAAACTCCATCAAAAACATTTTTTCTGTGGACACCTATACATCATCTGAAACTCAGCATTGCTGAACATTCTTACTTCAGGTCCTTGAGTTTTCCCAGTCATTGCAGGAGGACCATTATGGTTATGGTCTTACTTAGGACCTTAACTACCGTGCCATCTCTGATTATGTGCTCTACTTTAGATCCAGACGATGTTTCTTTGCAGTGTCTCTCATCGTTTTCATCTAATATGACCATCTTCATGTTTGTCCATGTTCTTGTCGCTTTGTATCTCAACTTTTGTAACACGTCTTTCATCTGCCTATTGAAAACTGCTGTTTTACTACTAATATCCAGTCAGAATATTCCTGCAAAAATCATTTCCTTTCTCTATATTTTTGATCATTTCAGCCTTTTTAGTAGCTCTGTTCAAATGTTACAGTAAAGCTTTGGCTGCAGTACTGTATTTGGTTTTGAGCCAATTGAAAAAAGTCTGAGAGACAGCACTGAGATTGATGAGAAGGCTTATATGGAAAAACTCAATGAGTCAACATTGTTTAGCCTAAAGAAGAGATGTAAAATAGAGAGACATGGAAGTCTTCAAGTACGCAAAAGGCTGCTGCAGAGGGGAAAGGAAAAATCTGTTTTCCATGTTCATGTTGGATAGGACAGCAAATAACAGGCTTCAGTTGCAACAGAGAAGATTTATGTTACTAACACAAAGTTTTTTCTAGTGATCAAAGTTAGTGAAGCATTGGAACAATTTGTCTGGGAGGGCTCAGAGACTCCTCCTTTGGATATCTCTAAAAATAACTTGGACCAATATATGCCAGAGGTGATACTGCTCTTGTTGATTATGCCTTCTGGCACGAAAGACGGATTAGATGATCTCTTCATGTAACCTTCCAGCCCTATAATGATTATAATTGTTATATTGCTAAATTTATCTATTCTCTTGAGAGCTTTGAAGACCAAGAACTAAGACCCCAAATCTGATTTTATAACTGAGGAAAAAACAGTGTTTAATCAGAAAAAGAAAGTAGCTTGTTGAAGTGCATCTACTCTTTTTAAATGTCAAAACATTGGCGATTTTCCTATATATAGAAAGTTATTCCCATATGAAGTGTATTACTGTAATACCCTGGCTCAAAAGATAAAAAATATATGGCTCATCATGGGCACACTAGCATCTGACAAGCTAGAATACTGCCTCCTGCCTATCCACAGATGAAAGAAAGTGCAGCAGCTGTTACTATTCAGGTAACTGGTAGTGATGAAGAGCCCAGGAAGAGCCTGAGGTGGTCTACTGCCTTGACAATTGCAGGACAGATGGCCTTAGTTGTGATTTATATTACTAAATATTTCCCTCTTTCCACCTCTGTGTTGCTTGAATCCAGCATCATTCAGGTGGTCTTCACATGGGTACTGACTGAGGTGATGATGCATTCTCCTCATAAGGCATGCAGAGCAATAAACTATCAGCATGTGGGTAAGACTACACATGAACTTCTATGTAAGAGTCAGTCCTAACTGCTTGTAAATTGTGGCTTTTTAGATTTTTGAATTATTGTTGTTTATTCCTTCTAGGACTAAGATTGTGTGAGTAGCAAGTTTCAGTAAGGACAGTTTCAGAACATACATTCTTTTGTCCAGTCAAAAAGCTTTCATTAACTCTTTCTTGCTGTAATGTTACACTGCAAGACAGCAGACACTTGAGATTGATTCAGCCAAACCGCTTCTCAACAGACTGATGAAAAAGATTTTTGATCAATTAAAAATGGGTGGAGATAAAAGTTCACAGTATGAATTATATAAACTTGCTCTTCTAAACCACAAATAACAGTTTAAAGCCAAGAGTTCAAGAGCTCTACTTGTTAAAGTCCAGCAAATTTCAATAACTTTTTTATTGGGGAGAAGAGGGTTAAATAGGAAAGGGGACCCACTTTTGAGTATCAAGCTGCAGATTAAAAAACTTCTGAACTGACATGATATATTTATACTCTAGAATAATTCAGCTAAAAATGCCTTAGTGACTGCTATGGAAAAGGAGAAGATAGATCTCTTAATTTCTATTTTGGCTGTAAGGTAGGACAGACTGACTTTCAAGGCCCTACCTTGTCCAGGTCTGTTTTTCTTTTTCTATAAATACGCAAATCCATTTTTAATTCATTTTCAGCTGATATAGGTCACTTAAGAAATAGCATTTACAGAGTGGAAACAATAAAAAGGATGCTTTCCTTCCTTGATGTAGATAAGCATTTGAAATGTCTTACTAGCTTCTTCATGCCTTTGATCTTTTAGTCGGATAGCTCTCTTCTTTAGCATGTTCTTCAGGTTAGTGTTCAAAAAATACTCTTGGCAGATCATGCTACTTTTTCTTTTCCCTACTGGGATTTTCAGCAGAAAACATACTGTAGTAGTTTTTTTTAATAGAATACACAGATATATCTATATATATCATAGAAAAGTTTGGAAGAGACCTCTAGAGAGCATTTTGTCCAACCTCATAGTTAGGAAAGTTAACTTCAAAGTTAAATCATGTTAAAACATCATGTTAAAACATGGCCTTGTCAAGGCAGGTTTTGAAAACCTCCTCTTCCACTACTCGGCTACCTTCACTATGAATTCTCTTTTCCTCATATGTAACCTGTATTTCCCTTGCTGTAACTTGTGACTGTTGCCTCTTGTATTTGCTGTGCATGCTGTACCTGCTGTGCCTATCTGAGAAAGCTGGGCTCAGTCTTTCTATAACTGCCACTTGAGATTGTTCAGTTTAAGTGAGCAGGCATATATGCATGTCTGCTCAATAATAGGAACAGTTGCACAGAAGTAATTTATGGAAATTATTAAACTACCACACTGATGGAGAAATTATAGCGTTCTCATTGTCTACCAGAGTATCTGCCATTCTTAGTAATTTTTTTTTTCTAACAGTTGTCTGTTTTCCTTGCTGTAAAGTTGGCGGACTTAACATATGACAACATCCTAAGTTCAGAAATTCAGAGGCAGAGAAAGCATTACAGAAAGATTCCATCAAGAAAAAGGTGGGATTCTGTTTTATGCCTTTCTTGGCTGCTCCACTCTTAGCAGCTCTTTGACTTACCATACACGTTTAGGCAACATTCTCATAACTTTTTCCAATTAATACTAAAACACACTAGAAAACAAGAAGAGTTTGACCCTGGAAAAAATGATTACAGAGTCTAAGCAGAACTATTAGCCATGCAATAAATGTGTATGATTTAAGCCTTCATGATGTACAAATGTTTATCTTCACTCCATCAAAACTGCAGTCCCAAAATAACATAAAGCAAAAACCTAGAAACAGCTTTCTTGAGGGAAAAGGAAGGGAAAAACAGAGGCTGAAGAAGGAACTGTCTTTTCTAACTTTCAAAATGATAGGCTGAACGGCTTTTTCATTAAAATAGCTGAATTCTAAAAAGTTCTAGGCAGATATTACTTTTTGTCAGCTAGAGGGCCTACTTCTCCACAACTGTAATCCTTTTTTTATTAACATTAAAGGGTCTTAATTTTTACCAAAATAGAGGGTCTACAGTATTTTGTTATACCCTCATAATTTCCTGTATTTTTAAAAAATATTTTTAAACCATGGCAAGGTAAGAACAAAGACTCCTGATTTTTCTTCCAACTTCTTGTATACAAAAGTTCTTTTACAGTAAGGGTTTTCAAGAGCCATCTGAAAAGCTTACAGCAAGGACATGAGAGAGTTCAGAGATAATGTGCTGGTTTACGCTTGTGTTATGCTCATGCAGTCTGAAGCAGCACATATGTTGAACTTTTGTCCTGTAAAATGTTCACTATAAAAAACAAAGAAGTCTATACACATTTGTTTTATTATAACGAATGGCAAAAGTCAAGACGTAGTCATTGACTCCAAATGTAGGGGCTACTGCCTAAAATAGAAATCCAGCATCATTGATGAAACCCTTTTTCTGGAGAAAAGATCAGATATTATTTACATCAATCTAACTGTGCATTTTCAGTCTATTTTGTAAAGAAGCTGAAAACTGTATTTCAGATTTCATGCCTGTATAACAAACTATTTTTATCTGATTGCCTTTGATAGTAAGATGTTTTATCATCTGTGATCCATTTAATATTTAAAATATTTTTTTTTAGAATTATCAGTTGGCATTAAAGGACAGTAATTTCTTCCTTTCAGTGACTGACCAACAGCAGGAGAAAAAGGCAGAGACTAAAATGGACACAGCAAGTGTTAGAGAAGCTAAAGACCTTCCTGAAGAAGTTTGTCAGAGGTGGAAATAGACGGATATTTTGTGAGAAGCAAAACACAAACTTCACAAGAAACAAAAAATGAGAGCTCCTAACACAAAAATAAAAAGGAGACGACAGTGAGCATAAGATCTCATTTTAATCATGATATAGACCTAGTACACTGAAAAATACTCTGGTGAAGGCCCTAAACTAGAATTTTATGGTGAGCAAGGTGTGACACGCAATCACCAGAGCCTAGGAGCTTTCCAGCAGTAGTAGATGCTGAAGTTAATCAGCATTTCAACCCTCACTGCTGGGTATCCCACCAGAGCCTCTCCAACGTAAAGCTCTCCAAATGCTTTTACTACGATGTTAATACAGGTGGCTGTTTGCTTAAACGAATCTGAAATTGTGTTTTGTTTGGCTAAAAAGGAACAAACTATTAACTACACAAAAATACACAATTACTTCAAGGTACCTTGAGACATCAGTGCTACTGCTGTCAGGAGTCCACTAGCGCTGGTTGTGACGCATCCTACGGCTCAGCTGTTTCCACCTGCTCTGGCTGTCTGCCTGGGGCTCTCAGAGCTGCTTGTAATTTTTCCCTCATGGAATTTGGATCAAGTGTTGCCTGCTTCCCTGCCGAATGCATCTGTGTGCATTGAGGGCTTGATACAACCACAGGAGCAATATGTCAGGATACCACTGCTGTGTGTGAGCATTGTTTCTCACTATAGAAATGCAGCATCCATTTCTGGAAGGTGGTGGCCCCAAACCCAGTCATATTTAGCTTTTTATTTTACACTCTTCCACTTGATATACTGGGAATTCCCAAATCTTTGGCATGTTTTTTCTTGCAGTGCAGGCATTCTCATTTTCATTTATTGTCCACTGAAGAAAACACCACAGTGAAACCCTGTATTTCAGCAGTGCTACATTGTGTTTGGTGAGCTGAACATGACTATGCACTCTTTTTGCTATGTTTGTTATTCTGATGTCAGTCTTCAGTATCCCATTAGATTGGAGATAACGAAGACTATCTTTAATACTTTACCATAAATGTTCCCAAACATCTGGCAAGTACCTGCAAGAAACATTCCATAGCCATCTGACAGATATAGGTGTACAGTAAGGTCTCACTTTCTCTCTCTCTCTCTTTTTTTTTAACACAATAATTCTAAAAGATGGTATCAACTTCAATTCTCCTTTTTTTGTAAAATCTTCTGGCTTTCACACTTGCTTGCTCAGATAAGCATCACTCCAATTTCCCACGCTTGTCATCACATGGTCACCCAAGTCCTGTAGGTTTGCTGCATCTGTTGAACTGTAACCATCTGGGCTCATGTTCTAGGCTTAGGCATCCATAACTTAACAATATTTAGCACATCTCTTTCCATGTAGAAATTTATCTGACATTTTCTGAATTGTTTCTCTACTAACCTGAGGAGTTGGTAGTAAAGGTTTTCCTTTCAGATTAATCATCTGCAAACTCTCTTCAAAGTTATACTAAAGTATCCCACTTCTCTGTTAGCTTGAAGATAGCATACAGATGATATTGTGTGTGCTCTCTCTCTGAAAATTGTGAACGATTACATAGGGTTTGTGACAAAAGCTACTTCCTGCCTTTTCTGAAATCATTTCTCAGAATGGTGACATCAGGACAATCGCGTGGTACATTGTCAAGTGTACTGACACTATCAGTTGTGAGGTTTCTTCCAGCAAGAAGAACCTGGGAAAGGGCAGGTCTTCATGTCACCTCACGGTACCGCTCTTGTCAGACGGCCACTGGTAAGTAACAAATCTCAAAAGCCATGTGGTAATTCAGATCCCCACCCTTTCAAGTCGTTTGCTTCTCACAGTGTCACCAAGTGATCTGTGGGTACTTTAAATTTATGTCTCACAGCCACAGCAGGATCTTTGCTTTTATGGAGCCAATAAGCACTTTCTTGCCCATAATGGAATACTTTCTCTCAAAAGTAATTTCTCTAGAAAACAAGTAAAATGATTCTCTTAGAATTGTTATGATTTTTGGTGAAAACAATTCCTAGTCACAACTATGGTTAACATTGAATCAAACAGTGTAAGATCCAAGATGATTATGCTCAAAGTTTTTTCTTGGAAACTAGCTGACAGTTGTCTGGGATAGGCATGTGTGTCCATGAAGAGCTGCTCTTAGTTTTAAAGCAGTGTACTGGGAATAGAGTTTCCAGCCAGTATATTAGATATAAAGAAGTTTTCTGTGAATCTTCATGGGAATTCATAAAACGAATACTATTGCAGAGAAATCATTTGGTCCAGGTTCTACTCAGATTTGAGACCCTATTCTCTGCTTCCCCTTCCCTTTCCCCTTCAAGGAAGGCATACCTGTCTCTCTGGACATTTAGACTACATTTTGTTTCAGCCTAGTTGTACTAATGCCTCTGTATGTTTCTCATGAGCTCCAACAGTCTTTCCAAGCATGTCATCCAGATAAAGGGTTAGGCCGCTCAAAGAGAATCATGGATATCAGTCTTTGAAAAGTACTGATTACAAAATACATGACTGCATAGCATTTTTTTTCATTTATTGGGCTAATTATTCTGTAAGGTTCTTGCATAAAACAAGCCAGAATTCCATTATCCTTGCATAGAGTTAAATGCAGGTGCACATTCGATACTACCCTATAGGATTAATAGTTTACTACTACCAAATGCCTACAACTGCAAGTATTCATTTTCAAAACAGTACTGCTCTCCTGGAAACATCACATATATACTTTAGTTAGGTCTGTGTGATAATGCTGGAAGAAAAAGGTTTGCATTTCTCTGGTAGGATAATAATCATTTGCACTTGCATAGGTTCCCACCAACATCATCGTTTTCCTTGTATGTTATGGGTTTCCCAGTGCTGTAGCTTTACAAACATTGCATCATTGCCAGTTACCTTAGCCTGTGCTCTAACCCCAAACTTTTCAGATTACAGCCAAGCAGCAACAGTACAGCAGGTCTGATTCAAGCAATAAGTACTCCCTAATGCGTGGTGTTACTACAATCACATCATATATCATATTCTGTATCTTCCAAACTCACATGGGAGAATCGGCTTCCTTGGAACAGTTTTGCAGACCAGGCCTGTGTTGTCAAAACGTGTAGCATTCAGCTAAGGCAAGTCCTTTAGACAAGGGAAGGAAAAAATGAACATTAATGCAACATCTGCAAAGGAGGAGTACGGAATACATGCTGGTTTCTGCTCCAAGACAATGTAAAAACAGCAATACTCATTTCTCAAAAAGCTGTGTTGCAAATTACAAGTTCGCTGTTTTCAAACACTGATCCAAGTCCTATAGGGAATTGTAGGCTTGATTCGGAGCTGCAGAAACAGTATGTACTGATGTGGGAGACAGAGAGATTTCTTTGCCACCAGTTTGCCATGCCCAATGGAAACGTGTGTCAACTTCTGGTGATTTAAAGGACTGCAAAGGAAAAAGATTGCAACAACCCAGCATGGCCCCAGGGGCAAGATACAACAAGAAGCTACACACATTCAGGAGTGTCTGTTTTCTGCTTTCACTTCAGAACAAATAAGCAGTGCCCTCTACTGTCCAGCACCAATACTACATTACAACATACACCTCTTTTCACTCTCGAGGTTTGCAGAGGGAAAATAATAAGCCAGTCCAAGGTCATAGACTTTCTTTTCCCCTGTCTCATAATTCAACTACTTTGTTCCAGGGAGTCAGATTTTCCTGTGAAATAGTAATGGTGTTCTTTTGCCTGATTTGACCAATATTGTCAGAGCATGCCACAAACCTTAGTATTTTTGATGTCATAACCTCATTTGAACTTAGTATGAAATATATCTATTTGGCCCTTGTCCAAAATTTTTCAACTTTTAAGTGATTTCCATGTATCTTAAAAAACAAAAAATTATAACAATATTTAATGACTGATAATACCATCCCAAATCCAGGAATCATTGTCCTGATCTCTTTGAACTAAATACGGTTTCATGTAAAAAGCTTCCCCTTGGTAGTGTAGTAAGTAGAAGCAGCTAGGAGTATGACTCTGAGCCACATTGTAATAGCAACCTTAATTATCTTCTCTGGCATCCTATCCTCAGGAACACTTCTGGCAATCATAATCCAAAGTTGTGATTCTTTTTTTGTTTTGATCAGACCGACATGCACAACTGTTCTGGATTTAGGTCCGTATCAATGTCCACTTATCAAGTGGCCAACAGAGTGTGTATACGAGCATCGGATCCCTACCTCACCCAGTCTGTGTTTGGAGTGCAGATCAGAGATTTGTGGCTAGGAAGTCACCCCTGTGCTTCTGGCATGATTTGGCAGGGCCTGTATGACGACGCTAATCTGTATATGGTTGGTGTCTACTTAGACATCTGTCTTCTCCATAAGTATGTAAACTTTTTTTGCATCTGTATTTAGGCCAAAGTCTGTTTTTCTCCTTTAATACGTGGATCTGAAGTGTTTGTTATTATTCTTAACACAGGAACACGTAGTCTACAGTTTTCTCTCCATAATTTTACAATAGTTTTGTCAACATCTTCATTAAAAATATTCATGGCAACTTAATTTTATGTTTATTGCCATAGTATCTCACAAGTGAGGCTCCTTAATCTTCAGTTACATAATTCTTAATACTTTTTTTACCCATTTCAGTCGACAGCTTTGCACAGCATGATTAGGTGCTGCTTTGGGTAAATAATTAGCACTAATTAGGAACACATTTCTCTGCATTGCCTGGTGCTTCATCGAATCTTCAGTCATCTTCCCCATTGGGTAGACATGTCTTTACAATGATCTCTTTGTTCTTCCTGCTATATTAATTTCCCCGTATATATTGTTTCTGTTATGTGAAGGCTTGTACTTTTGCTTGTCTGCATTCAGGTTGTCTATTTTTACCCTCTCCAAAGGTGTTCAAAGACTATAGTCACTTCTCCCCCTGCCTTAACTTGATCAAACTGTCAGTACCTCCTACACTATATAGATTTTCTAGTGAAACATCTCAGGTGCCAACTGCACCCTTGTGCAAGAATAAACAGCATCTACCTGAGGATTAGAAAGAATGAAACTGCATATCGTGTTCCTTTCAAAGTCACTGATAGAAACCTTCTGACAACCTTGGTATAACAAAATATTTAGTATCAACCCAGAATTTCTTCTGGTTGGTAGTAAAAGAAAAGGAGCATTTTATGCCATATATATCTTGTTCTTGTAGATGTGTGAGTAAATGAAGGCTTTTATCTCTTTTTCCAAAATGTCTCTCATCTTTGCAGAAGACCTCCCCCAGATGACCTCATCGATCAAATATATCTTGAGGGTCTGGTTCTTCAAGTGTGATTTCACAAACTATTTTATTTGAATTTAGGATCTCTAAAGAGATAATTTGCCTTAATTGGTGAGATTATCCCAATTAATCTCATTTACACAGTAATGGATGGGCTTGAATCATTGAAAAAGAGAAAAGTCATATTAAACGAAACTTAAGGTCAGAATTTTAGATGCAATTTTGTAGATAAAAAATAAATGCAACACAAAACAATCCCTAGATTATATTGAACAAGACTCTTCTAAATGACTCAGCATTTCTTACCTAAAATTCCCTCAGTATGTCCCATCTTCAGATGACCGGGCATTTTCACAGAATCATGCTGCCTTGCTTAAACCACTAATGGCTTGCTTTTTCTATTCAGTATGTCTAGAACTAGAAATATATCTGGAGGTAATATTGAAAAAGTGTGATCACTGGGTTTATATTGTGGTTTCCTGTGTTCTCTCTTGTATTTCCAATAATCCTTTACATCTTAGTTGTCTATTTGTCAGCTGAATTGAGCATTAAGCTGATGCTTTCAGAGTGCTATCCACAATAACTCAGTGGAAATTTCAGTGGTAATAACTTTGGGTCCATCACTGTGTATGTACAGTCAGGCTTATGTTTCCTCATTTACAGTAATGTTCATTTATCAGTATTTCATCTATGATTTTACCACTGTCATTCGTGAGATCTTCTGAAACTTTGTCACCTTTGTTATTCCTTTTCCTAGCTCATTTATGAGTACATTGAACAACACAGATCTCTGCACAGATTCTTACTGTCCTCCTTCTGCTTTAAAAATTGACAGCTTATCCTCTATTTCCTATCTGTTAGCCAGTTATTAATCCATAATAGGGCTTCCTTTTTATCTCATGCCAGATTAATTTAACAGGCTGCGGTGAAATTTTTGAAAATGAAAGTCACTATACCAACAGCTTCAGTTCTTCCACGATTTTCATTGACTCCATCAAAGTCTATCAGATTTGTGAAGTTTGACTTCTCATTACAAAAGCCATCTTCTCACAATTTCTGCTTAGGCTGCAAACCTGGGCATACCTTGCTGGCACTAGCAATTTTTCAGCTGTGAGGGTCTGCTCTGGTTTGTGATATTTATGGCAGAACAAGCTCAGTGTCCTGTTCCTTGTCAACTGGTATCCAGTTGCCTTTCTTCCAAGTGTCTCTCTTCTCTTTCAGGCCACAGTGTCAGAGAAATGTAGAGCCTGCAAAATATTCACACTGAATGGGGTGGGGGGATGTTCCACTGCTTGGCAAATTCTAATTGCTTTATTTCTGATTAAGGTATTTTCCCAAACACAATCACAATCCAGGCTGTTGATCCTACAGCATTGCAAAACCACACTTCCACATCAGACAGATCACACATTCCTCAGTATTTCTCATATGCTATATCTTCATATGAATCTATTTGTTTTAAACTTAAGTTTTCACTTGGCTCAGGCAGATAATCATTTAATACAGTGCCTTCTTACTAAATGGGCAGCCATTGCTTGCAAATACAGACTGAAAAATTATTTAAGTGATCCTATTGTCCTCATCTTTTGTGATTTCTTCCCTTCCCACTCCCCTCCCCCAAGCATCAACAAAGTACTCATGGGCAATTTGGATCATGCTTAATTCTGCATAGCTAGTGAGCCTCCTTTGTCCAAAACAGGTGCTGCTCATGATTCAGAGGCTTTTTGGAATACATTACACCCTGAACCAATCACAACCTATTTTCATGGCACCTAATGTGAAAGGTGGACAGCCAGTGGCTCAGTGGCACATGTATAACCTATCAGTAAGCAGCAGAAGAGAACAGACAGTCTCTAATATTGTATGCTGCATCTTTAAAGAGAGGCTGAAGATTTTTGGTGGCAATAAGCAACAGATTTACACCACAGACTTTTTGCTGCAAGGACAGAGTACAGTAAGAAGGACTAACTAAGGGAAATTAAGTTTGGAAGTGTGGTATTCTGGTAGTACTGTGTGTATAAATGTTATGGATGCATGAATTATGAAATTTGACAGCTAGAACACAAAAAAGTAGCAAAAGTATTACATACAATGGAGACAGATGGTTTAACAGTAAGTTCATTGAAAAACAACTCTCTTTCTGCCTTAGTATAAAACTTTGGATATCTTAGGAGGAATGGAGACATCACACCTTAGGAGCTAGTGACCTAGTAAAATTGTCCACAGCAACCCAAAATGGAAAGCTGGTCTTGACTGGGTACTGCAGATAACTTCTGTTTCTTGACTGTTGGGTCTATTTTCTGCAGTCTCAGTCTTGCAGTGGACTTCTCACTATTAGGAAGCTCCATGGAAAACTGGATATTTTCTATGGCCAGATGATGTTACAAATTTCTGACCTTTCATAACAATGCACTCTCTGGACAGGCACAGAACAGGTGAAGATGCTGTTCCAAAATTGCCAAGCTATGAGGTGTTGATTTGAGACGTTAGCTATCAAGCCTCCAAACTGTTTATGGCCTAGGCAGCCACTTCCATCTAGTTATCAGCTGTGAGAGGTACTAATGTGAGAACAGTAGAAAAAAACATTACTTTCTCAGAGAAATGAGTTTTGCATACCTGACTCTGTGACAGCCCTTATGGAGAAAGTGTAGCTAACTCCTCAGGAATCGTTAATTAATTGAGGAACATAACAAAGCGGGCACATGGGTAAAAGGATAAATTGCCTAGAAAGATTGCTCTTATGGAGCTGAACAGCAGCAGAAAGCTCCTGAAGAAAGGAGACCGGGACCTTACAAAGATGACTGAGAGGAAAAGGGACAGGGATAACACATTCAAATCATCACAACTGAATTTCTGAAGAGTGAATCTTTTTAATCTTTAAAGAGAAGAATTAAACTAAAATATTAAAATTCTGTAAAATAAGTTTTTTCTAATAACCCGTTCTCATTTTTATATGATAGCCAAACACAAATTGTGACTCTGTGTGTGTGTGTGTGTGTGTGTGTGTGTGTGTGAAGTATCTTTAAATAAACAGTTGTTAAACTGAAAAGGGCCAGATACCTTATAGCTAAGTATCTCAAGATCCATCTACTTAAGTCACACTAAACATTAGTATCTGTTTTCCTTTAAATTAGGCAGTCATTACCACCTTTATGATTCTATTAAGGAATAGCAGCTTCAGCTCTCTAAATTACAACTATACATGCCCTTACATTTTTACTTTAATTGGGAAAGAGCCCCAGTGATTTCAAACACAATGGATGGAGGGCTTCATTTCTAGAGTTTCAATGGAATAATTCCATTCTAGACATTATTAAACCATTTGTTTCATCTTGCTAAAGCCTCAGAGTAATTTAACTATAGGCATAGCATAAAGTAAATATTAAAGAGTGATGTCAGAAAACTTTGTAGGAACAATGAAAGAGCTGAAACTGTGACAACATCATTTTTAATCTTTAAGAAATCTAAAAAGGCAGCTGAGCTGGGCTTTTTTTCTTGTATCAGTTATTTTCACATGAACCTCAGTTTATTAACATCAAAAATAGCTGAGCAATGTGATTTTGAATATTTAAGTTTGGTAAGAGAATTAGGGAAAATACAAGGTAACGCACTGTAAATACTTAAATATGATTTAAAAAACTTACATTTTCTTCATGTAATAATGTTCCTATTAAATCAACTTATTTATAGAGTAACTGTCTTATGAAATCATGTTAATCACATGCCAAATTAACATGGACAGTTGGAATATATTTTACTAGACAAGATTTGTCATTTTTTTCCCATCTGAGGTGCCAGAATCTGTCAGCATCATTTCATGCATTTAGAAAGATGTTCTTTCAGCTGTACATACATGTACAATACACTATAGGCATTGAAAGCAGGCATTTCAGATTGACTTTTTCCTCTACAACAAACTAAGGATGTTTCCAATGCATACATTTCATCAAATGAGAAAAGGAACCTGCTTGAATTGGGTAAACATTGCCTTAGAAGCACACACTCATGAAAGGCAGTTAATATAATGAAGATCCCCATAGGGAAAGATGGTTATAACAATTCTGTAAATTTACCCAGGTTTTCTTTTTGTGTGTGTATGTGTGTGTTTCTTTTCTTTTTCCTGCACTCCCATTATTTTCTCTGTTTCACTTGATGTTTGTACTTTGACTTTTTGATCTCTTCAGACATTAAAATATGAGAAGAGATTAAAATTGTTTAAGATTCAGCCATTAACCATACAGTAAGGTTTCATGGATTCTTGTCCTAGAAATGAAATGTTAGCTGTCTCTTGTCAGTTAGTCTTTGATGTTTTACACACATACACAGAATAATAAAGATGTATTGATTGACTTCTGTTGAGGTTAACCTTAAGACTTGTTACACTGAGGAGTGAGTGCTGACTTAGTCAAGACAAGGAGGGAGAATCAATCTCTGATATTCATCAAAATATCAAGACATTTCTAGATAGGAATTTATATTTATAAACATATATTACCTATTTATAAACATATTTGGAACTCAGTTTGGTAATGAATGAAAATCGAAAGGTGGAAACTTAACATTTGTTTCTGACAATTCAAGGTAAGGAGCAAAAATGCTCACACGCTAATGAATGACTTGCCAAGAATGAATGCAGTTTCAGGGAAACTGAATATTTGTGTGTTATGATTGTTCCAAAGCTTAGTTTTGGGGCCTTTCAAAGTGAAAAAAAGTGAAACTTTTCACTATAATTAACCATTTTCACATACCCCAGTTTTCTACTGAGCTGTGAGATAACATACCCTATCAGAAAACATCTACTACTTGAAATGAGAACAGGATTAGTCCTTTTTTTGCAAAATTGTTCTTATTTAAAAATATATATATATCTGTACAAGTAAGCTAAACTAACAACTTTTTGAAGGTCATTCTAGGTCTAATAATAAAAAAAAGAAAAACTACAGGCTGGGCTTCTCTCGAATTATTTCATTCACCATATACACTGCAAGCAGTTGTTTTCTTTTGAATGTTTCCCCAATGTATAAGCTTCTGCAAGCAAGTCTGAAGAGTCAGGAGAAATGAAAAAGAGCTGATCATCTTTAGAGGTCTTAAAGGACTTTACTATGCACATAAGTAAGAATAAATATTTTGTAGGCTTCTAAAAAAACTGAAGTCACTACCTGAAATCTTATATTTCTGTCTGTTTTACAAAGTCTTCCTTCTTCAGGAGACATAATGAAGTCAATAAGTTATTAATAATTCTCCAAATGCAAATTTGTAGTGGTTGGGCACCTAGGTCAGGATCCTACCTTTGGAGATCTCAGCTCAGGGGGGAAGTTCAATCAGATCTCCCATCTATTTGATGATGTTTGTTGATCGTTTCACTAAAAAAAGTGGGTTTTATCTTTTTTTTAATCTTTTCTGCTTTATGAATAACTAACTTTTTCAACTTAGCTTGTTTGAATTTAAGTTTCTCAAAATATAATTGCTTCCCCTAATGATCTTTTAGGAACCCTTTATGGGATACCTAGCTGCATGCTATTTCAGGTGACAGGGAAAGGGTATCTAGCACTCAGGTTCTCCCCTGTCTAATATTTTTGCCTCTGAATCATCTGGAAATAAATTTTCTATTTTTTTCCCAAACTCATAGGTATCTTGAAGGGGCTTACGTGACTGTCCTGGTCACCTTGTCATAGTAAACATCAGGGGAACAACTAAATCTATCTAGACAAAGTAATAAATGTCACCATAGCATTTAACTGGGACTGTAAGTAAGTGTTTGCTGATGAGCAGATGGAAGAAATCTTCTACCTGGCACTACCACACTTTTTTGACAGTCACAGAAGCCTGCTTGGCACATATTTCTTATTTACTGTGAGTGCATTTCTCTTACTGTCCTGCTGGATGATTATGCTGTGGGAAACAGAGTAGAAATTATCAGGGATATCTAGACCTAAATGGATGATAATCAGTGACTGCAAAAAAGATAGAGCAGAGGGGAAAAAAAAGATAAAATGAATTCATTGTAAAAATGTAATTCTACAATGTCTCAGTTTCCTGAGATAGGAGTAAAGGATAGTATAAGGAGAAACAAACATACTGTTTGCCGAAAACTTGTGTATTTAGAATTTTTATCCCCTTATATCCAGATTTTAAACTGTAGATAAATTGTGTTTGGAGAAGACCGCAACTACTAGTACATATCTTAAAGTATATGTATGTATGTGTTGAAAAGAATAATCAGAGACAAGTGAAGGGTACATCACATCCAGATACAACACTTTCACTTCTGGATTCGACTGCTCCATGAATACTTAGATCTCTGAATAGGGCACTCTTCTGAATCATCCTTATTTTAGAGAATTTCTCCTTGGTCAACAGATCTATCCCAGTTACCAGTACCGTGTAGTGAGGATGTACCTTTCCATCCACCCTATCCAAAGTCTTATCTTGGAAAAATGTAAAATTTGAGTGAATTTGCACTTTCTGCTAACTTGAATATAATAGCATTAAGAGAAGCATACATTCTTCTCAGATCTAATCCTTGAACAGCAGTGAAGCTAGAATATTTCTAAATATCTAACATATGCTCCCGCTTTACAGTGGAGAGGATTGAATTATGAGAACCCTTATGACAACTTCCAGAGAAAGCAGGTCAGTCTGTTCATTAGCCACAGAGTTAATAAAATAATATTCCATGAACCACTCCAGTTACTTCACTTGCCACTACTGCTGAGGAACAGGCCAGAGGACCAGGGAGGAGAAAAACATAATCTAATGTAAAGAACCTGAAAGAAATTGCTTGCTTTCTTTATTCAGCCATCTGCTAAAAACAACAACGTAGGGGATCTAACAGGAACTTCACTTTCCTCTTCCCACTGGAAAGAGAGGTTGGGTAAGAGAAGACAATTTATTTTTTCCTTGAGAGTAGAGCTTGTATCTTCATGAGTCACAGTCTCCACACACTAGCTCTTTTATACTTTCTATAAAGGTCCTTCCAGGGTCTTCACCCCACAGTTCACTGGTACAATGAGGATTTTTACAGGAATTTATCATCTCCCCTTTGGAACTATGATTACAGATTTTTAATTGATTTAATACGAATTCCTTTAAAATCCATATCTACAAATGGTGACAGGTTTGAGAAGATTTAACTTTTTTCACTGGTGGGAAATATTAAAGAATCATTAAGAAAATCCAGCTGATCTCTTGAGCAAAGGGACAGTACTCTAGTAGAGGAGTGTGCTGATGCTTCTGCTATCCCAGGAGGACTAAATGCATAGACGATGATATGCAGACACAAGCACATTTGGCTTGATAATTTACACTGCTGTTCAGTGACTATCTTAACGAAGATGTGAATCCCTGAAGAAAATTCACAAGTGCTGGTATATGTTGTTCACCTAACTAGAGTGAGTTGTTCTACTCTGCCAAAAAATAATTCTTCCCTTTTATCTTACCTTCCCAATGTATTTCACCTTTTCTTCCTTCCCCTGCATCTTGTTTCTTGTCCCTTTTGTTCTGTTTGTGTTCTGTCCTCCTCCTCCTGTCCTAGCTCTCTATTTCCATTCATGCATTCCATACTCCAACTTCCAACATAGTAAATTATGAATTTTATTTTCAAAAAACTGGAAAAAGTCTTCTCAATGACATAGCAGTAGAAACTTTTGTGCAAAAACTTCCAGGTAGGTGTCCCAAACACTTAAAAATCCAGAAATCAAATACAAATTCCAAAATGTGTTATATTTGAAATCTTATTTCTTGAGGGTATCATTTACATCTTTTGCATGCTTTGAATTGTCAACATTATCTGCTGTAGTATCATAGCTAGTGGGTGTGAATATCTTGTTGAGTCCAAAGGAGAAAAGACAAACCTTCTCAATGTGCTTTTTAAGCCTGCCTGTGACATATAGTTTCCTACAGCAAAAAGGAGGCAGGGGAAGTGATTGCTTTGGAAATCCTTTCTGGTGATGCCCTAGACACAAAGAAATTACCTATTATCACTTACTCAGGCTGACCCTAAACTCTCTCTGGCCTCTTAATACTCAGAAGAACATAAACACTACTCCTTTGCAGAGAAACATCCATAGATTATACATGTGCACACACACATACATATGTATACACAATTATAAACTCAAGCATGCATAGACTATATCTGTTTAGGGGTACTTATAAATGTGTTACTATTGGTGAGATAAGAGAAATATCTCAGCAGTTTAACATACCACCCTTTCAATTGCACATGCCAGCAGCAGCTAGTTACAAATATATATATAGTGTGTGCATGCAATGTCTATAACAAACAAGGTGTAGTGCTAAGACCTTATTAATAAAAATAAATATCAGCCCTAAAAATAGTGTCTGTGCATGCATCCTAAAGACACGATATGTTGCATTTTTCAGTGATTTGTGTCAGATTTTGTGAGATGCTGCAGAAGCAGCAAGTGCAGTTCCTGAATTGCTTTTAAGACCTCAGTGTCTGCAAGTGCCCCTCTGCTGCCAGCTTCCCCCTCCCTCCTTCGCCGCCCCCACTTCCCGCCCATCCCAGCAAAACTGCTCTGGCCTTCGCTGGTGTAAACAGATAAAACTGACATATGCTCAATAGTATTTTAGAGCCTGCAAGTTGTGGTGAATATTCAGTTTGGATCTCTGTTTTTTTGTTTCTTTTTTTCCCTTCAAAGAGAGTTGTTTTGCTCTCTCTCCATGGCCATCTTACTATCATTCATGCAAGGCAAGAAAGACAGCGAATATCTGAACATCCAGGATTTTCTACTCTTCTTTGACAGGCAGTAATGCTGTTCCTAAGTGCTGCTACTTTTCACCCACAGAAAAGAATCTTTTCTGACCAGCATGTCAAAAAAGGACATGTATGGATGGGCCTGGTGCAGTCTGAGAACTGCAATGTGAAAACACAATTATTTACAAACCGCCACCAAAAACACTGAGCCTGGGCCCCCTTGCCCTTTCTCCTGTTTAGTTTAACCCCCCCACACCCAGCATAGCTTACTAATTGTGGAAGGCTGTTTTGAATACAAGGTTCAAATAGAGAATTTAAACCATAGATGTAATCTTCCAAGTGCTGTTGAGATGTATGTAATTTTCTTCCACAAAAGCTGAACAAAGAGATGGCATAACATTATGATTGTCTAAATCTTCTTTCAATATGTCCATTGTACAAAGTGTAGTCTCAGTGACTGAAGAGCAACAAACAAAGTCTCTTTTCAATTAAACTTCTGTGACTCAAAAACACACAGAAAGCTTCATCTAACATATTTGCTATAATTAGATTTCTCCTTTAAGGTAAAGTGCTTTTGTTTCAAAACATGTTTGGAATAATCCCTGAAAAAATGATAAAAAGATTAAAATATTCCAAAAAAAAAAAAAAAGATCAGATATTCTGTTTTATTCTGAATCATTTCTTTAAAGAAAAGTCAGATTTTTTCATTAAAGCTGTTTAAATCCAGCTACAGAATTAGAAAAGAATAATAGCATAGAGTTTTGCTGGTATCACATGGCTATCCATCACAATTCAGCACCTATAATCAATTGATATGCAGTAGGCAAATGACAGTCTGTAAGTTATAAAGTATTTCAGCAGTGGTAGCTAGGGGGAAAAATCAGTATGTTGCCATTTTCAACAATTGAATACATTTAGTGAAAGCTTAAAATAACTTTCAGATGAAAAGTAGACATAATGCGCAGTAAGACAACCTGAAAAATATGCATTGTGCAGCAACATTCAAAGGCAGTGGGACATCAGTATTCATTGTTCAGTATTAAATATAATAACTATAGCTGCTCTGTAACAAAAACATTAGCTTTCTGTGTAAAAAGATAGCGTGAGATGCTATCCTTGAGGCCTTAATATGCCACCTTCTATCAAGCATAGGCATACAAATCTTCTGCATACAGACAGTATAGGACTTCCTCAATTTCAAGAGCTATTTGGTTAATAACGGAATGGTGTGCCACATATTTCCTCACATGAAGAGACGAGAGGGACAAAGTGATGTGCTCCCCCTGCTCCAGGAGAGGTGCTTTTATACCTGTATTGTATTCCCGAGGCTTTCCCTTTATCCATTGCTCCAAGCAGCCCAAAGACACTCAGTAGAAGACTGAGGATATGGCCCAACAGATCTGGCTGATTTTGTGTTTATATGGTGGTGCTGCAAGATTTACATTGTGCAGTGAAAAGGTAGAGGAAAAACTGGCCTCAGACATATACAAAAGGATAGTGTCTCATTTTGAGTATTGTTGAAAGGTATAAGTGTTAGCAGAAGTAGATTAGGCCTGTAGAACTAAGTTAGGCTAAATGTTGAAGGATTGCTAATGCTTGCCTTTCTTTACTAGAAGATATTTACATTTCCTTAGGAGTAAAACTGTGCAGAAAATAGATTTTATTTTTCAATTTGATGCCTGAACTTAGGGTTGTAGAGAAAGTAGGGGTAGGGGATCAGTTCACGTTCAACAAGGACACAGACATTTTTGTAAGGTTTTCCGAACAGCCCAAAGTGTTTGATTCTAGTCTCTGTAAAAGTGGTCTAAAATTCCATATTTCCTAGTAAAGCCGAAATAGGAATGACTCAGTGCTTCTCCCAGCTCACTTCTTTCCAAGATTCAGAGAGGGGACTTCCCTGTCTCCTGTGTTGAAATACTGGCCCAGTATTGCAGTATGTCCTAAGGCATAATAGGAAATAAAAGTCCTCCTCTTACCACAGGTGGAGAAAGATCTGAAAAGAATCAGTTGATGGAGATCTCTCCTCATAGTTGTGGGCAAGGAAAGCTCCCTTTTGGGTATTGTGCAGTTTTTGTTCCATCGTAGGTGCTGAAAGACTTCTGGAGGTCTGCGGGGTAAGCGGACTGCTTCCCCCACTACCAATGCGACTCAGCCCCTGCAGCCTGGACAAAGTCTTCTGTAAGAACAAGGTAGGGGACAGTGACCTGTGTTGACATCATGCCAGTGATGAAGGGGAGGCCACCCAGCCCATGTGTTTTGTTCCTCCCTCTGTAGAAAGGACTTAGCCCTATACAATTTTCCCTCTCCTTTGTTTTACCCTTTTGGTCATAGGGCCACTGTCACCACAAGTGGTGTGCACAGCTTCATGCTTTTGCACCAGCCACTTTTGATTGCTGCCTGTGAACGTCTTCTGCAGTATTTAAATGACATTATCTTTTCAGAAGCTCTTTTCAAGCCCCCTTCCCCCTTCCTGATTTATAGATCATGCTCTGGTGCACAAAGCTCTGAACAAAATGGAGTTCAATCAAGGTGTGCTACAGCTATACCGCTATATCTTTATAAATCTACAGCTATAATATCTATTTTTATAATATCTGCACCTATATCTTTATAAATAAAGACTACTTTATTATCTAGTTATATATTTTGTTATTTTATGTTCATGTAAAGGTATATTAGCATAAAACAGTCACAATAGTAAGAGAAAGAAGTGTTCAGTTGTTACATCTCTGAAGTTTCAGATTAATCTTTGCATATCCCCCAAATCACTGTAAAATGTTTTATTGTTCCTGTTCTATTACTACTCTTAAAGCTTCTGGCAGCCTTAGCTATGTCTTTAAAACAGAATAAAATCTTTATTTTGTAAAATTCATTTTCTTATTTCCTCTCCAAAAGAAAAAAAGCAAAGGATCTTCCCAGTCACACACATATTTAAACAGTCATTAAGATATATAATAATATAATATAATTTGTTCCAAAAAGGGGAAATATTCTTATAAAAAAATTGAAATGCAATTGGTGTTATTTTATTTATAGAGCCCTGAGTTCCAACAACATTATTCCTCTTAGTCCTTGAGGAAGTAATATACTCTCACCCTTAAAACGCTGTAAGTAGTCGATAATCCATTATTACAGTAAGCCGTACACTCTCACAGTAATTATCTAATAACCCCTTATAAAAGACCGTAGCTTCCTAATCTGTTTATAATTATCATTTCAATGATCCTGTGCATTAATGTCTGACCTTCAGCAACTCTGACCTGATCTTAATTAGCTCTAATATCAAATCATCACTATATAAGAAACTAGCCATGACCAAATGAATGAACCCCAGGTACAGTTAATTTCTGGAGCAATTATCTTTTCATGTAGGGAGATTTAAATGATTATCTGCACAATTTCACACAGTTTTATGTAATTCTGCGACATTATAAATTCTGTTTTAAATCATATTTCAAAGGCAAGACTCCACAGACTGACTTCATATAGTACACTAAGCTATCAGGATAGTATATCATACTACCAATGCATAAGACTAGACGATTTTTGTGTCATTATTTTCAATTACACATAGTGTATTTCGCAAAGTGATAAATTGTAGCTTAAATATATAAATATGTGCCAAGGTAGTCTAGGGGCTAGTGACATCCGGTATAAATTAGATATCATTTTAAAGAAATGTTGTATTATATTAAAATAGTGTAAGTAATTGATAATGCCATATGTGTTCGAGAAAGATTAGAAAATTCTAAAATGTGTATTGGTACTATGCATGCAGTATTTACAATGCATTTGAAGCTGAATACCATTTATCACATTTAAAAAGCTACTGTATAAAAATGATAATACCACAGAAAGTATTTGAAGCTGTTATTTAACTCACAATTATTCAATACTGATGGCACAAGGACTATTTAATGTGTTATTAAAACACAAACCTGGGCTTTTGATTTATAGTTTAATCTGACTGGAGCATAACACAACCCTTCATGCTATCCCAGCTAGTTTCCTCATGCCTCCATACACACACACACACACACACACACACACATACACACACACTGGAAAATTCAGTCATTGAGGTAAACCAAATAATTTAAGATTCAGAAGATAATTCCACAGCCAATACGTGGGTCTGCCACCTTTGTGAAGCTTTGAATAATACATCTCTGGGAGAACCCAGTAAATATTTGTTCTGGGTTTTTCAAGAATATATTTTTTACTCAGTTTTGGAGGACAAGGGGAGGAAGAAATGTAGAGCAGCCTTTTATTTCAGAAACTGCAAGTCAGTTGCATGAAGTATTTCAAAAAGCATATTATTTACTGTCTTTTCTTAACACAATTTATCAAAGTTAACCATTGAACCTTCTTTCTCAGAGCTCTTTCAAATGCTAACATTTCCTACCTATAAGCCAAAACATTTGTCCTACAGCCATCAGATGAAGATAGTAGCCTGATGAGGGTGATTGATTTGAAAGATAATTTGAATGGAAGATGTTGTGTACATCCTCTTAGTGATGCCACAATGACAGCTCAGCAAGCTTTCCATGATACATCACCTAGGGAAGCAGAAAAGAGTAAATTTAACAAGTGGCATTGCCTTCTTATTACATTTTTCTTTTCTTCTAATTTAGTATCTTCATTCTATATTATGTCTAGCTATTTATAAATATCAAAGGTAGTCAACAGATGTCTTGTCTTACCATTTAATTAAATTAAACATTCTGTAAGTGATGTATAAAATCAGAGAATTAGTATACCCAGGATAAACAGACTAAGGAAATGATTGTTAGAAATTATCAAAAAGTGTTTGCAAAGAAATCTTAACCAGCTTTCTGATCAAATAGAACCATCTGTTATCCTCTTTGCAGGACTACTTCTTTCCTTTTTCACTTCCTTTCAATATACTTAAAATATACCATGTGCTTTATAGACACTGATAATTTTCTCCTTTATACTTCTGGCATATTTCAATAAAAGAAAAAATTGTCTTCATCTACATCAAATATTGAATAGTTTAGATCATTAAATCAAGTTCAGTCCATTTTCAAGGTTGGGTTTTTGAAATAGTACAATCTATTGTTTTATAAAAAATGAAATATTCCCTTTAAAAATACTAGAGTATGTTACTTACTGAATATTATCATCTTGCTCTAAAATTCTTTCTGTTTTAGATCTTTCATCCTGTATTTCATTTTCATATCTTATAGTTGAAATACACATATGGACACTTCAGGAGGCTTAAAATCAAAATCAAATTCCTCTCTTCTTCAAAAGAAAATAAGGCTACATTTTAATCAAAGATGTCTAAAGAAAATACATATTTCCTACTTTTTCACCTTCAATAATATTAGTGTGAAATCTGATGTTTTTTCCACCATACATTTCACTTTAAAATGTAATTTAGTGGATGATTATATGAATATTATAAGACTCACCCATCAATTTTAGAAGTGCATGAGTACACCATCTAATCAGGAAGAGCTGGAAGCATTAAATTTGTGTAGAAGACAAGGCATCCAAGCTTTCTGGTCAGGTTTACACTTACTTTGGAAGAGAAGTAGCTATGTAGAAACCAGACTTTCTTCCATAAACCTATGCATATACAGACAAGACTTTCATCTTCTTCTGGAGAGTATCTAGCCAGAGGCAGATAGGTTTTGGGTCTACATTACAATTAGAGTATTTCTCATGCGTCAGATATGTCTCCCATTGGGGCCCAATGCCACACTCTATAAACTCTTCTAACATATTAACCCAAGTCTTTATTAATCTATTTGTCAGAAAGCTAGTACATGAAAAAGGATGATAAAGAATTGTTGTTAAAAGTAAATAAATAAACAGAATTTAATGGGAAAATGATGACGCAGACTTTGTGCAAGTCCAAACAAATAGTATTGATTCTTTTTTTCTTTTTTTTTTTTTTTTTTTTTTTGAGAAGTCATATGTTCAAACTTATACCTTTTAGAGTTACTTAGTTTGGAAGTTATTTGAATCAAGGATCTTGCATTTGTTCCATGTTTACTCAGTGCCTGGTATAACAGACAGCCATCTACAATGACAGATGACAAAGGTAACTGTAAAAATAAGAAAAGGAGCATCCTTTTTACATAAAAAGCAGTGATTTAATGAGTTGAAGAAACTGACTTTAGGTTGAAGCAAAATGCTGAGAACCTTGTAATGGTGATGTCTTGGTGTGTGTTGGGCAAAACTGGATTATCTAGAAAGGGTTCATATATGAAAGGTAACTTGTTTAGTCATGACAAAAAGTTTTCTCATGAAGGTATGTTCTCAGTATCTAATGAATGGAGGATACATAGGCAGCATCTGCTGTAACTCATACTTATCAATGACAATTCTTCCTTGGCTGATAGAAGTTTTCTTCTAGAATCTCAAATAGCTGGTCTGTACACAGGAGACACACTTAGGTCTGGTACTAATAGTTCTGCACAAGGAACTGTCTCCTAAAGGTTTAACTCTAAAACCAGCTGAGCACACTATTTAAACTGTTCGTAGCAGGGAGGATGTCTGATTTTAGGGAGCATGCATGTGCATGTAAGCCTGTGTGCTCTTACTAGCTTGTATATGTATATATGTTTCATGTTTTTAAAGAGTGTAACTATTTCAAAAAGCATGTACAGAATCACAAGGCAAACAGAGGACTAGATGGCCCTCCGATATAGAATTAGAGTAGAGATGTTGTCCTGTACTGGGGGGTCTTCGTGAGCATTAAACCTTGTGCATCTGTCTTGCTCGGTAACATGACTCCATGTGAAAGCTATGAAAGAGTTGGAAGTTGCATGTGGTATGTCCAAAGATAATACTGCTGCTTTCTACAAGATGTGCAGTGTTAATACAAGACTATCTAAATGTACATTAAAATGAAAGGGCTTTTCTAGAAAGAATGGAAATTGTGATCACTAGTAAAAGCTTGTGAGGCCAGATCTAGAGAAGGCCAGCCTACAGAAGTGCTGCTTTCTCTCCTTGATAGAGGATTCTGCTTCTGGCTGGTAACAGTTGCATTTAGGAGATGACCAGGATGGTAGAACATTCTGTCATTGATGTCTGGATAGGTGGAAACTGCAATGCAAGCATAGCCCATTTCAGGTGAGACCAAGGTCCTACAAGGAAGGAAGGGATGTCTCTATTCTACAACAAATGTGTTCATTGAATTACTTGTAATTCTTTGTCTAGAAGCAGAGGAGGAGATTTGACTTCACCAGACATGGAGGAACTTTTCCAAGAGGTGTACTGAAGCTTTATGTACCAGCCTTGGGCAGTGCCTTGAACAGTAGGTTTTGTTCCCTAACAGAGCCTTGGTTTTGGCATGAAACAAGGCTGAAGGCATGCACTTGCTTTTAGCATATGGAAAAGAAATAGGCACCTGACAGCTTTGTATTGTCTCTTTTGTTTTAAAAAGGTCTTAACAAGACCTGTCATACTTCAGAAATTTAGACTCCAGTGAGCTCGTTCCTAAAATACAGAAAATACTTTTTGAAACATCCTAACATTGTTTTTAGGTATTTCTCCAAAGGCTGCAGTCTTTCTTTTGAATTAAGGTTTTGCTGAGATGAAAAGAAATTTTTTCTCATTGATCCCAATAGGAAAGGCATTTTTCTTTGAACTCTATTTTTAGAGATGTTTTAACACATATTTACACTTGGGGTAAAATGGATAAATGTAGTTTTGTTTTAAATTAACAAGTTTTTGATTACTTTATAAACAGATAGAGTTCAGGATTTATATATGGACTAAGCTAACACATACACCTCCTGAGAGCCAATGTTTCCTTTGAAGAATTTCTTTCCTACCTGTGCACTCCACCCTGGTGGACCAAGTGTGATGGAAAAGCAAGAGCCATTTCCATACCTTATTATTACAACTCAAAAGTGGCATTCAGTATAAGACTCATGAAATCACTAAGAGCTATGCAAAATTCTGTCTTTCATTCTTTCTACACCTCTCAACCTATAACTCTGCAGAATGACCTCATGCCTTGTACAGCAGGACAATGCAAAAGGAGGGTTTGATCAACTTTTATGAATCACCTTCATAGCTTTAAGAGTTAGTGTAAACCTTTTCCAATTTTTCTGAAACCTCATTACCTGCATACAATATCTTTGGTTCGAATTAGAAGGGCCATACCATGTCATAACCGTTTCATATAGCTACAAGAGAAATGTGAATCAGGCTATAATTATTTAGGCTTGACTTGCTGAACACCAGGAATAAAGTTTCATACCTATGACTTCTGCATAAAGGGGAGTCAATGTTTAGGAAGTCAGGTCATAAGTTTCAGCTGTGCCAGGTATCCTAGTATAATGTCCTAGATGGAGTCACTTTGCTTGCACCACAAGCTCTTTCCCAGAAGACAGCTCCCTTCACTTTCACAGCCTACAGTTAGATAACTCATAACTTCAGTACATATTTACATGGAAAACTTTCTGTAATGTGCAACAAGTGTGAAATTAATGCATCCTTTTTAGTCAGGACACATTTGCCACGTCAGCAATGTTAATGCACAGTGAGATGAAAGTAGAGAAAGTTACCTTGCAGATTCTGAGGACCCACATGGAAATCATCTAGTTTGTGATTCAGCTGCAGATGCTTTTTATACTGTGTACAAATGAGCTATCGTAGTACACTGAGCTCATAGGTGGACATCAGGTACTTGCTTGTGGCCTCTGCCATTTAGCTTATGTGCATAAACTCACAACATCCCACTGTTATGTGATGAGGGCCACAATGTTTAAGCGGGTTCTTTAACATTGTGTAAATTAATCTAGGATGGTAGCTGCAGGTTTTCATCAGAAAATAATGCCAGTTCAGCAGAGGACAGGTATGAAACGGGACTTCCCAGGTCATCTAGTTCGGTTCCCTTCCACAGTTACTACTATAGTAATTAAAATACTTCCTCCTATTTTCTAATCTTCTAACCTCTTCTAATCCTGTTAATGTCCAATTTTTCATGGCCCTGCAGGTCTCTGACCAAAATTGCGCTTAAGCTTATGTAATTCATCATCTTTTTTGCTATTTATCTTGTGCTCTCTCATCCCTCTCCTGGTGCACCTGTAGAGAGCAGCAGTCCATTTTATAACCTCTTACTCCTTGTTTTACTAGGACAAGCAACCCCATTCCTTTAACTCTTCATAAAATGTCCTCTCCATTCTCCTGATCATTGTAGTAGTCCTTCTCTATATTTTATCCATGTAATTCATCTTCAAAATGGATGATTGGTATCATATACTATGTCCAGAAATAACTTGCCTGATGATCCGGTGATTGTATTTGTACAGAAAAAACCATCAATAAAGTACACTTTCGAATGTTATCCCACTTCTGCTATGTCTGTCTTTGAGGTTATCTGATTCTTCTTAGATGATATTTCAATATTGCTTTATATCATCAATTAATTTCATCAGCTCCCTCTCTTTTCTGCTATCATTAATGCTAATATCAAAAAAATCAGTTTGAAGTGCAGTCCTTGGGGAACAAGCAACTTCCTACCAATTTTTAGTTCTACAAATTACTATTTTCTTTACTTGCACTAAAATATTTATTGTATATCCCTCTGTCAACACTTTGCCCCAGCCCCATTTCAGAGCAAAGGGAAAAAAGGATCCATTAAGCGTGCTTTGTAAGGCTGCTTGTCAGTCTGGAAAGCCGGGAAGTTACTGACAGGACTTCTGGAACTAGACAGAGTGCTAGTATGCTACATTCAGATCAGATCTGTTTGACTGCAGTTTGACACCAAACACATTCAATATCAACGCTAATTTTGACACTTTGCTTCATTGCAGGAGTGAATGAATGAGACCTTGAGTCACAAGTCTCTTCCCACCACTCAAGATAGAAAGAGAAAAGCAGATCTGCAGCTGTGCAAGAAAGAGTGATAAAGCAGGGAGTGAAGCATCAGAAATAACAAGAGTGTGCCAGACTTTAGGCTTCTATCAGAAAAGACACAGCTGGTAGGACAGAAAGATGCAATGTTTACTTAGTGTGAACCAAGAACCTGGTTTTTCAGATTTGTGTGGCTGCCTGTTCTTTCAGGTTTGCTAGGTGTGCAGTCTTCTCTGCTGACCTTTTATTTTTCCTCTTCCTATTTTAGTTTTGTAGTAACAGTGTAAAATTTTATTGATGAGAACTTCTCTCTCTCCAGCTCCAACTACAGGAGATCCCAGGTTTTGAATGCAGCCCTTGCGTAACACCAATATTCACTAATAAATTGGTCATGTGACCATGCCTGTGTGGTTCTACAGCAAGAAGGAAGTGTAGATAGTTACTACCTGAAGTTCATAGATAAAAATAGAGGAACCTGGAATCACACACATACATCAAGAGTATGTTTACATACATATATATTTGGAAAACTATTTTATCCCATATTTTGTATTCCCTGGGCTAACAGATGAATGTGTGCCATTTGCTGTTGACTGATTTGAAAAAAAAATCACCTGTTTGGTCTGTGAGCAGAGTTACTTCTAACACTATGAAGATTTAGGGAGAAGGTAGCTGGGAAAGCTGTCCATTCCACACACTGCTATTCAAACTGGCAGCAGTTTTACTGTGTTTTCCTGTAAATAGTATCTGGGAAGAGTGGTTGTTAATGTTATTTGGGAGGACTGATGGGAAGGGAGACAGTGATGAAATTACCTCTTTTGTTTATCTTTTGCTGTAGCAAGCACATCTGTAGATAGAGGAAACTCAGAAGTCCACATCTATTAGTGAATAATTGCGCCCAATTAAAATATGACTGTGAAATAATTTTTTGTGCTTATGTTGATCAAAATTAATCACATATATAATTATATTTATTTGAGCAGATAGGGGACTAGGGATCCAATTCAGAAAGAATTTTGTGGTTCACTTCAGCATTAAAAAGGGGTACACTACACTAAACTTTTTATGTTTGAAAGCACCTAAACAAAGACAGATCAATAGAATGGGAGGTACATTTCATGGCTGATTACAAAACATTTCACATGCAGTTGTACAATATTTATGTGTCTACTGTTTGTTTATTTCCTACATAAAGAAAGCCTACTATCTGTAAAGTCTCAGATTGCTGCTAATTTGGGAGAAACTTCAATTTAATATCAGCAGGACTTTGTAATCCAAATTATTAATTATGCATTTCTTGTAAAGTTTTCCAATGGGAGGAAAAAAGTCCGCATATAGAAACATACAGGGTCCTGTCAACACTGAGTGTTAGCCATGATTCAAGGACCCAATCCAACATGATTTTTTTTTAAAAAAAGTGTAGATTGCTGAGATACAGAAGACACTGACAGCTATGGAAGTCACTTCTGTGATCTTGGTTAGTTGTACAATACCAAAATTAGAGGCATTTCTATTGAATCCCCAGAAGATTAAGCATGTTCTCCCAGAGGTTTGCTTAAGATGTAGTTACTAGGTTTCATTTGATTTTTTAACGGGTAGAAAATCAAATATGGATTTAAAGAAATCCATATTCATACAGATGTCAATCAGTTAACTTCTGTCTCTGTAAAGCTGCATGCTAGATATAACATTATTCTCCAGGGAACTCCTTTTAAGTTAAATTCATATTAAGTTAAATTTCATATATGTTTTATGATGATTTTGTATAGGCCCAGTCACTTTGCCTCTATTAAAAAAATGAATACAATCTCTAATTCATGCACACCCTGTACTGTTTATTTTTATTTTAAAGTCAGATTGAATGTAATACATTAAAAACACTTTAATCATTTAGCTATAAGAATTCACTCAATAGATTTTTTCCTCTCTTTTAACAGGACTTTCTGAACAGTTTTCTTTTGATCTCCTTGACTGCTTTCTATATTGTAAGTCTAATCCTCTATTTAAACATTTTCCAACATTTCATCAAACACTCTGATTTAAATTTTCCTTAATCTAGCTAGTCATATTAATCTACTCCTTCACTTCACATTGTAGAGCATGTCATTTCCTTTTAAAAATAAATAAAAATAAAAATGGTTAATGAAAATGACTGCTACAACACATTTGAAAATACTCCACAATTTAGCATCACAAAAAGTGAATATTTAAGGATTCTGCTTCTAAATGCCACCCTAATTAAAGGAACGTTCCTTTTAAATGTGCTTTTTTCACATGCATGAGAGGCCTTATTCAAATGAAGGGGAAGACCTTTCACATACATGAGGCTATAATAGAGAGCTTAGCATAACTTCTACCTGATTTTCAATGCAAATGGCAGAGGAGAAGTTAGTGTGTTGATGCAGATTATGGTTTATCCTTCTCACACACCACAGAATTCTTCACGCTCTGGAAATATTTTGCTTATCAGTGAGAAGCAATGATCAACACCTCGCACCCCCAATCCCAGAGAGACTCAGAAAGTGAGATCATCAATATTCAGATATAGTCAGATTCTCACAGTTCCAGACTATTAATTTGCTCCTAAACTGAAGGTTTACTCTACAGTTCTCAGTATAAACATTTTACTGCTACATATTAAATAGAGTGATTAAAAGACAATGATGTTACATTGGTGAAAAGCAGCAGATTTGGTATTTAACTGCATTATATACAGAGGTGGTTGCTCTTATTACTCCTATTGAAAAAAATTGTTACTTTAATTTTCATTTTTACAAAAAGCACAATGTAAGAAGAGATTTCTATATTTGATATGGCAAATAGTCTTAAATCAGACTTAACAAGTGAATATATAGTTCACAACCCTTTGCCGTATTTGCTTCCTACAAGAGCTTGAGATTGAAGTCAGTGCTTGTGTCACATGCAGGTTCTCCCTTCACTTAAAGCAGACACTATTTATTACCAGAGAAAGGAAAGAAACCTGACTTAAAACCACACTAAGCATCACAGCCCAGAACTGAATTAACTGATGGTAACGCTAATTTGCACTAGCGCTTCTGACTGCTCAGGAACAGTGTGAGCAGGAGTATATGCTTGGTCTGTAGATTTCACGCAGTATTGCTGGCCATGCTGCTGGGCTCAGATAACTTTACCCTATCCTTAGAAGAAAAATAAAACAAAAAACCACAAGTAAACAAGCCGCCCCTTCACTAATAAGGCCAAAAATTTGCCCCTTTCTATTGGTCTATATCGGTTTTCTGTAGAACAAAGTCGTGAGATGTGGGGTAGGTATTTTCTTAGGGCGTCATAGTGATGACTGCCATTTTAGCATTTATTAACCTATGATTTCCAAGTGATGGAAGGCTTTTAAGAAACAGATAATGGAAAGGTTTCTGCAATTTTGCATCTGCTACATTCCTCTCTGGCTTTGTACAAGGTGATGAGTTGACATAAGGGATCCTTATCAAGTTATTAAACCTTCTGTTAGAAGTGAATATGTTACAAAATGGCCTGCCACTAGGATCTTCCTGTATGGATAGCAAGACCTTCTGTGAGTTGTTTTACCTTTTCCAAGCTATCCCAGAAGACAGAGCTGGAACCTGGTAATGATCAGAGCTAAGAGCTGAGCCCAGTTCTTCCAAAACGTGAAAGCAGACTTCCAGTCTGCAAAAGGTTGGAATAAAATATCTGAACAGTTTCAGGACATTTTTCAAGAATGTGGAGTTTGAAATTAATCAAAACAGAGCTCTTTGATTGCAAAGCACAGATTTTGCTTAGTCAACAACTTTAATGGGAAGAAAAGTGTTTTGTCAATAATTTTCCATCTGACTATATTACTGATATTCCAGAGATTTGCTCAGAAGGTGCTCAGAAGACCTGTGTAATCACCCATACTCAATGAATACGCTAGACCTTGGAGACAGACTAAATCTGGATAGTGTTTTGTGTTGTGAAGACATCAAGAAGTCCATTTTACTCACTTCTACCTCTCAGATGCCACAAAGACACATCCTACAGGATTATGAAAAACTGTTCAGGAAAGTAATAATCAGGTATGTTGGTTTTGTCCTTACATCTGCCTGGACCTAACACTAGGATGGTTTCTTTCAAACACAGACCTTGTGACTATGCTTCATGTCTTTGATGAGGTGAGACTGGATTGCTGCATTTCCATGTGATGCCAAATTACACGGTAGCACCTTTTGCAATACCGAGCTGGTTCAGTTCACAGCAGCCTCCTTGGTGAGAGGTGTGATTTACTGGAATCACACCATGACACCTGTAATGTGTCTGACTGCTCCTGGAGTTCCAGACACTGTCAAAATCTCGGTTGCTTTTGACCTATCAAAAACAGATGTGGGATTTTCTAAAGCACTTGCTCCAGCTGAACTTTGCTACCTTTGAAGTCACTGAGAGGAAAATTAGGCCAATGATGAGCTCTTCTGAAAATCCAGCTCTGGGTAACTCGGGATGTCTGAAAGGACATTTGTAGTAAATCCTCATTCATGTTTTTATATAAGGTTCTGGAAGCAGAATATTCTCCCTAATACCTAAAGCTTCTCCCAAACAGATTAAAGCTTTTATTTGCCCACCCAGCTGAAGAGTGCAGTTTTTATAGGGAAAGTCTTGTTCATTGATGCAGGTTACACGTAAAGTGTTCTGCAGGTTTTTGTGATGGTTCTTTTTTACTGCACTGCCATTCTTTACAATATAAAAACACACCTAAAGTAGCAGATCAGCCTTCTGTTTTACATTTTATCAATGACAAATTGAATATAATTTCACAAATTTCCTAGAGTTTGGCTGAGATCAGGATAGGATGAAAATAAATTAACTGCAAGACAATCCTGAGAATACTTTTTGGTCACTTTAAATGTAGAGAGAAGTAGCTCTGACTAACAGAGAAGCAACCTCTGGATCAAATAATTGGATTATATTTTTTTAAATGGTCCCGTGTATATTAAAAATTACAAAGGCTCTTCAAAAATCGTTATTTAGACCCTCTGTAAATCCTGAAAAATGCAATGCAAAATACTGATGCTATATCAAGTAACAAGGCAACATGGCTAAGATCAAAGCCTCAACAGATTTCTCCCCAGAGAAGGAGGAACAGAACATGCCCTTTTAATTTTGCAACTCTCTTTTTAAGCAGTGGACTTGTTTCTTAAAGAAACACTGTGTACACTTCATGTATGTCCAAGGAAGCACTTAAAGTAAGTGCTAAAATATTTCTTTCTCAAATCATTCGGAGAAGGTGCAAAGAGTCTTAAAAATGCATCATTTTTGAAAGTCAGCTAAGAGGATTTTCTGTGAGCATTAAAAATGTCACACAAACCCAAGACTCAAGCAACCCTCTACATTCTTTGCCATATTTGTGAATGTCATCAGTTCTTTTCAGGAGGCCTGCCAAATCTTCATTTGATGTCCTGGTGTATGAGTTATAAAGGAAATTGTTTTCCAGAGTTCTCTTTCCAAACATAGAAAATCCAGTATAACATTTATAACAAGAGATCTGAAATTTCCTCAGTTTTCGTATGCCAGAAAGAATGATTAGAGTGCTGAACTACACAGGGCAACAGAGCATAAAAGACTTAAGGATTTACAAATGAGTGCCTGAGATAAGAATCTAAAACTCAGAGCAAGGTGCCTAAGCTGCTCACTCAGTGAATGGAAGTTAGATACCTGAGAAACATCATCTTTAAAACCTAGCCAGACACTACACAGCACAGCTGTATCTCTTAACTTCTACACTTTTGCAGAGCTCAGGCACCTGGTTTAGAGTTGCAACCTCCTCTCTCCGTGTATGACCAGAGGCCAGGATCCTGCCCTATGATCACACCTACTGGGAGTGCATGGATGGCACTAGGGCAGGTGCATAAGACCATTTACATGGAGAAAACAGTAGAGTATCTGTGTATGACATCATCATGCATTCATAAGTACTCCAGGAAAATTCTTTTGTGAGGTAAGGTATAGAGTATGCCAGCTCTTTCTAAATGTCATTGCACTGCTTGCTTTCCACTTCCCCGAAAAGTGGGCTGTGAAATGCTGCTATGCTTTATGTATGCAATATTATTCTGTAGTTCTCAAGTGCGGTACTTGTAGTAGCTAACTTAAAAGAAGACTGCTTTATGTCAGAGATGTACAGGGCAATACAGCTATAAGACAGTATAACCTACTCACTGATTCGAGCATTTTTTTCTTTCAGGAATTTCCTCAAATCTGCATGCTATCCTCAGTGCAACATTCTACATTTGGTTTTTCAATTTAGGCAAAGGATGTATAAAAATTGTGTAACCCCAAAACTCCCCATTGGCTACACAGAAAAGACAGCTTAGGAGTATAAATTATCCCTGTCAACTGTAATTTACACTTTCTAAGCTACCTGGCAGATCTGCCCTTTCCATATGTGGTAATAGGAATAACGTATGTGTTAAGCTAAAAAGTTTGTCTTAATAATATTATGCTTTTGAAATGTTTTTCATTCTGATGGAATGCCAGAAAGATTTAGAGGTTATATAGAGGAACCTGACTACCATTTCACAATCCCTCATAGGCAAACATAGCCAATAGTGGGGAAGGAAAAAAATAAAAAGTGGTTAAGGAGCTGGAGATGTGAAATTGTGAAATTACCATCTCTTTTATTCACTAATATTGTCATATCATTTCCCTTATTTATACAAGCTGTTCAGGACAAGGACAGTGATGTTGCCCTGTATTTGCCTACCAAAATGGGAACACATGCTTTGTGTTCCTCATGCTATAAGGATACAAATATAGAGATTAAATTAAAAAAATTTTAGCATGCAGCCTGTAACACTATCATCTGCAGCAGCAGGATGTGTTTTTCTACCACCCCAGCTGATGTGACTTTAGTACTGTTTTACAAGAAGAGATGTCTTTAAGTATCCTGAATTTCTCTTGAAATTTTCTTGCCCATATCCTGATCAGACTTTTTCTGGCCAAGCCTGTGAGAAGTGAAGGAACTCTAACCATAGGGGATGTAGCTGGAAGCAGATTTAGCTAATGACTCCTGGAGATTTATTACCAGCAAGGCAGATGTAACAGCAAGAATAAATGATTCCTTGGCAATGGAATTTAACTTTTGTTACCAATGTGTGTTCTGGAGTTTCAGCTTTCAATTTAGAAAAGCTGAGTTCTTAGCCCTTGTGGCGGGGTCTAGAAAACCAATTGCAAACATGACAAGTCCTGTGGAATTTTCCATTTTGCTAAAAACACCCAGCCTTATTTTCTTTCTTCCTGCTCCTCAGAATCGTCTCTGCCTGTTTTTGCTCCCTACCCACCTTTTCCCACAAGAGAGAGAGAAATTTTTTTACATAGCTGATGTTTCCAGTTGCTATTGGCTCTGGAGTAAGACAGCTGCCTGAAAGGATGTTGACTAGTTGAAGTAGTTGAGATAGACAGCATATGAAAAGAAAATAAGAAGGAAGAGTGGGGAAGAGACAGATTCTGAGGTGGTTCACCTTAATAGTGTTTTAGGTCCTAACATCTTACTATAGCCCAAGAATATTAGAAGTCCCAAAGAAGCCCAATTTTTTCAAATAATAATTATGGAAATAATCATGCATTTTACACAGGATCCATATCTTCCAGTCCAAGCCACCACTGTGTGCAAACATAAAAGTGGGAACAAGGTTGTGAAGTGTCTCAGCAGTAGATTAACATTGTCATGGTATTTAGGCACACTCACCATAGAGTACACAGGGCCCTGACTATCAAAATGATGGTTGCGAAGACTTGTGATACTCACATATTATGAAGGTAAAGATCTCCATAGTTTCACAGGACAGCAAAACCACTCTGAATTAAAAGGTTCAGAAAGACTAAGTTTTCCTCACTGTTATATGGCTCAATCCTTAATTAGTTAATTGCAGCTGCAATGCTTGGCATCAATACATATTCGTAGGCCCATTGAAGCCAATAAAACTCTGCAAGGCCAAAGAGTACCTCACAACAAATCTGTTTCCAAGATTGGGGCCCAGAATTATTTTGAAGCGTAGCAGCTGTGTGAACATTATAATTAGACCATGTCCTCATTCTGCAGTCAAATTCAAACAAATATATATCCTCATCTTGACTGGGCCTCTTCTGACAAGTGAATAAGCCAGCTTCAAATCATTTGTCAATTAAGGCATATGTATACTTGCAACTTTAGACATCTAACTAAGGTGCAGTTCAGATTCCTGAAACTTGGGGCCTAAATGACCTGTCGTCAATGGAGGGAGACTAGTATCTGCCAGGGGTGATTCAAAGCAGATATACCGAATTTCTTAAATGTAATTGTATCCTAAAACTATTCTGAATTGCCCCACTCTTTTCAAGCCCCATCTAACCTCAGGCAAGATAAAGACTCAGGAAAACCGAAGTCAGAATGAGAGGGCAGGGGAGGCTGTCCTCTCATGTAGAGAATTAGTCATTTGTGATGAAAATATAAAATAAAGACACTTAGAGAATTGGAAAATTGCAGTGAAATTTTGATTTTGAAAAAAAATACTATTAACCACATAGAATAAAATATGACTATTAAAATTCCTCTGTAATATATAGCTATTTCTATAGTCTTTTCCCTCTTGGAAATATCAGAAAAGATATACCTTTTAAGCTTATAGGTTTGTTTTTTGAAGTCTTCCGATAAAAAATTATGTTTCCATTTAAGACTTCCAATTATCAGAAGTGGCAATGGGGAATAGAAAATCATGAGCCACAGCCATGGAGCTGAAGAAAGAAAGAAATGAGGTAAAACTCATTTTCAAAAAAATGTAGGGGGTGTTGGATGTATTTTGACAACATGAACTGGAAAAAAAAAGCAAGCCTTTTTAACTGTGCATTGCCTGGAAACAGAGACCCCATTGCTGAACAAGTAGTGACATTGAACACACATACACCCACAACTGAAGCATGAATAATTTCAGGTGTCTGAAACTGACCATGACCACGAAGCACTAACAGACTGATGAGGGATCAGAAGGGTACTGGATGTCCTGATGTCTCGAGATGTTCTGAGATTGTGGAGCTTGCTGCGGCTAGCTGTTGGGTACTCCCAAATGGGCAGGGCTTGGGCTCCAGTCCTTGCTTGTCTGGTGCAGCGCAACTCACCAGTGGCCCATTCTAGCCCATGAGAATCTCCTATCCACTCTGCTGCATCTTTCTGGAGACAGGGATGGTTGTTCCAGTGGGGAACACAGCCAGAATGCCTGAAGCTTTCTTTAGCCTAGTAGACTTAAGCAGACTTCTTTCTTCCAGTGTTGCAATGACATTTCTTGCTGCTACAACCACTGCCTCTTATCTTAGCACTGACAACTTCTTGTTCTCTCTCTTTCTGTCACACTTTCCCCCAGACCAGATTATTTTCCTGGAAAGTACATGGTATGGGCTTGGTATTCCTTTAGACCGGGGATGAAATTGGACAGAAGGTAGGCATCCAGGTGTCTGTCCCTGCTTTAGCATCCCTGTTTTTAAAAGAAAAAAGAGAAATCTTCAGTTTGGGTTTTGCACAGAGTCACCTGCTTTGGAGAGATGCAGATGTTCAAAGACAGCTCTGTGTTTCTGCATACTAGCTCTAGTCATCTCCCAGTACAGCCTGTAGGCTTGACCTATTGCCCTTGGAAAGCAGCTAAAATAAATTCGTCACTGATCAGATAAGGAATGCAGACATCAAATGTCAGTGCTCTGTATCGTCTCCCTGAGATGCCAACAGTTGCCTGTTGCAACACCTAAGTTGATGTTCCAGGCCAAAGGGACTCATTCTCTATTCTCTATACTGACATGTCTTTTTTTTTTCTCTCTCCTCACCAGTGGATTGTATTATCACTTCCTGAAAAGATGAGGAAGGAAAATAATGCTAGAGATTCTGTTTTGCGGAATAGCTTAAGCTCCTGATAGGAACATGAGAGGAACACATCGGTTTCAAGTCTTGCTTTCCCTGCTTTATAGTATAAACTTCACTTCCTCTTCTATCTTCCACATCATGGGCAAGTATAATAACCACTACTCTACAAAGTCAGTCTTTTTTCTTTCCCAGCTTCTCTTGTTGATGCTATTCTACTTCACATAAATTATTAAATATTACTGTTAAATAATAAATATTAAATAAATGGGCCAGAGAGAGAGCAGGAGAAAGACTGGCACTAAGATCTTTCTCATAGCATTTTCACCTCTTCTTCTTCTTTTTTTTTTTTTGGAAAAGCCTCACTTTTTATCTGCTTTTCCATAAAAAAATTCATAATTATGAATTTTTTATTTAAATTATTTTTCCTACCATTCATATCATAGGCTCACAAAATTGGACATGAATGTATATAGATGTAAACAATGTTCATGTCTCAGATCACAGGCAGTCAATGCTAGAAACTATCCAAATTAATTACAGTACAGACAAGAACTGCAGAGGGAGGCTTATTCCAACCCATAGTCTCATCTTTTTTACAGATAGGGTCATATTTTATGAGAAGGTTTTCTCTTCTGTGCGCACATGAGCATGTATTCAGACAGCTGTCTAAACAGGAGGTGTATTGAAATTACTCAAACACATAGTGATGTTAAACAGCTGTTGGAGTGGGAAATGTTTTGCTTTTGGAATTCTTTCCCCCCCTCCTTAAAAAAAAAAAAAAAAAAAGATAAACTAATAAATAATAAACTCAGTAACACTACTTGAATCGGTAAATGCCATACACGAGACCAGATGATACTGAGTGATTAATGTCCAGTAACAAAGTGCCCAGATGCAACTTTGTCTTCAGAGATTTGTTTTTTTCTGAAAGTGTAAGCCACAAGCTGGCACAATATCTTTCTGCAATTATTGTAGTGAACCATTTTTTAGAGCACCAATTTCAGAAGTTTCAGAAAACATAATTTGAACTGGTTATTTCAAAATAAGCTATTGTAAGTCTATTTAAAAATATATAAAAGTAACACTTCATATCTAACATTTTTATGAAGGTCTATGTGCATTCTAGTCAAAATGTATTTCATCACTCTAAACCAAAGCTGGGTTTTAGTCCTTGGATATTGTAACTTTAATCTAACTTGCAAGATGTGGCTTCCCTGCACCTCCACTCCCTCCCCCAGTAAGGCCATTTTCCCATAGCATTTAAATCTAAACAAACCATATTTGGTAATCTGTAATTAGTGAGCTTTACTTTGTGGGAGGAACTTCCAGCTGGTAGCAAGTATGTTGTTGAAACCCACGTTCCATTTTAAAATCATAAAAATAGCTCGGTACAGCTTTATTGCTACAGAAGATCCTTCTTTCATAGAACTTGCAAAGCAAATATTCAAGCAGAGATGGGCTGATATGAGGGCTGAACTGGTTTCATCAGGTGGCAGTGTTATGAAGAAACATTTGAAGGTTATTTGAGCAGGGTCTTCAAGCTCAAGTTCAGTGTGACCAAAATGCTCTGAGCTGCTCTGAAGAAGTGTCTGCCATTTGGGACGGACAATTCCCAGAAGCTGTTTTTGAACTGAAATGGGGTTGTACCTGCCCTGGAACTAGGAAAGAGGGCTGTTCTGGTGTTGAGTCCAGAGACTTCATGGTCGGTTCAGATTCAACTCTCTCTCCCTCAGAATTCAAAGGCATTAAGATAGGAAGTTGTGCTTTCAATGCCTCCCTCTATAATGATATGTCTCAGAATTAAAACAAGAGACTTACTCTTGAGCACAAAGGTTGTGACAGCATGTATTAATGGCTAAAATAAATACATTTTCTCAACAAGACAAATTATGCAGCAATATTCAGTATACCTGGAAAGGTCAGCACAGAGCTCATCTGGGAGCAGAACCAATAAATTATTTGTGTGATAAAAGCAATGCGTTGCCTAGAACAAAATGCACTGTGTTTTTTGACTCTGACAATTTATTTTCCTTATAAATAAAACATTATCCATGGCAAAACAATGTAGTGTGCAGTCAACAGAAATAATCTACAATTTTTAGCATGCACTTTAACAATGGTGTGAGTAACAGTGAAACAAGTTCAGCAGTAGATGGAGACTAACAGCTGGCTCTACAGGTAGGGAAGAAGAGCTGTGTTTATAATATTTCTAACAATATTACAACACAATCAGTTCTTGTTGCAAGATGTGCAGCCAGCTAGAGTGAATATGCATAATCACAGTATGATTTATATACTCTTTGAGCCCAAAGTTTCCATTTAGTTCATTTTTCTTCCAGTTACACAACAATACTTTGCACATATGCTGAATACTCTGCTTAATCTTAGTCTTTAAAATCCCTTAGCACGTTTTTCTGAAAGTTCCTTTAATTTATAGTGCATATTTCTTTTACTGTGTGTTAAAGTCAGAAAAAATCTCCTCAAAAATGTAGTAAAAAAAACCCAATCACAATGGGAATCTTTCTATTCCTAGTCAATATCAAAGGAGTATTTGGACCAGAAGCACACATAAGCACATCCTACTCTCTTTCGCTGCCCTAGAAATTCAAATTACAGCAGTAGTGCCTTCACTGACTGTAACCTGATGGCTTCTTCTGTGAGCCATCCAGAGAGAAACAGGAAAATATTAGCTGAAATTATTTCTACTGTAACCTCAGTCCCATGGTATTTCAGCTTAGGTACTTCAGTATTTATAGATGACAAGAATGGATCAAGGTGCCTTTCCTTAAACACCAGATTACGAATATTTTGTCTTCAACAGATGACACCCAAACAAAAGCTTTTCTACTTAAGGACGTTAGGCTACTTTTCTGGCAATATGTGAATAACCTCACCTCATCCATGATGTTTACAAAACACTGACAGGACAAAGTAATCGTGATGACAATATTCGCTCAGCTAAGAGACAATTGTTTTTCTGTTACCTTATTCTTTCACTTCTACTTTCAGTTCTCTTTCCTCCTTTCCATCTGTGCTTTTCAACCATTTTTATGCAAATAGAATGTAAACTTTTGTGGGATAATTATTCATAGAGATCTATACAGTATCTGCCTTTTGTAAAATACCATAAAACATACACATGCTGATATCTTTTCCATCTATTTTTTTTGGATGATATAATTACTTGTTCTTTAAAAAAATAAAGGTGTGACTGCATTTTTGAGTTACACATTGGGCAGAAATGAAATCTTTAATGGTTTCAATGGTCTTCAGTCTTCCATAGCTATGGCAGGACTATGAAGGGGATTCACAAGGCTATGGACTGAAGTCCTTCTATTTGTCCTGAAGCCTGTATTCAGTTCTGCTTTAGATTACACAGCAACCAGACATTAGCATGAAAGTTTGTTTGTTTTTAACAAAATGATAGAAATCACCTAAACTTCTACTGCCTTTTAGAACAAATGGCATAGAGAAACAAAGAAAAGATAATGGTGCCAAGTATAAATCCTAGTATAAACCTACCTTTGACACCAACTGTAATGATATCTAATTAAAGAAGGCCAGTCATAGTAAACACAGGTGAAACGGGTCAAGGCAAGTAAAATTACAGGCAAGTTAGATTAAAGTTAGTGAACACATAGTGAAACAGGTCATAGTGAAAACATAGTGGCAGACAGGGGAAGTAGAAGATATCATTTGGGGCAGAAAATCTTGGACTCTGTTTTCTCCCAGGCAATTTGATCATCCCATAAAGGAATCACCTGAACTAGCTTTAGATTTCTACATGTGAACTAACCATTAGACTCCAGTTATGTTCAGTAGAGAGTTAGTCATCCTAGGTGGTACCTACTTCTTCTATCCTCTTACAAGAAAAGTCTAGAAAACTAGATTGCATATAATAGCTATACTGTAAGTATTGAATACAGATGAGCTGAATCCCATAGATGTGGTCCATGGAACTGGGAGCAGAAGGAAAACAGAATTCTGTTCTGCTCCTGGGTACCGGCACTGATGGAAATATGCTTTCCTGTCCTCCTCCCGGAAACTAAAAATGGTTATCATTGGCAAAGAAACTATAAACCTGGTCCAAAGCATTTCAGTGTAGTTCTTTCCATGAAAGAAAGATTAATTACAAACTAACCATTTTACGGAAAGGACAGCAATTATATTTTCTCCAAACAAAATCCAAGCTCTTTTTGCATGACTGTTTTCATTCAGGAATCTTGGTTTTAACAGCTTAATATAAAATACAATGTAATTGTATGTATATAAACTTATTACATGAATATATTGAAGTTGTAAATCCAAACAAAAAGAGCTAAAATGACATATTTCAGTAGCCTTGAACCACAGTGATTGAATTTTTGTTTCATAATAAATTTCTAAGTTTAAATTTTCATTCTGGGCTAAACTGTTTTTTTCTTTTGCAGAAGTCTTTATGAAATGGAGTATTTGTTCCTCAACCAGTTCAAATTTGCCTTTCAATTTTCATGGTTGCCATAATCAAAGTCAAGAGCTGTTTTCCAACTGAGTATTGCTCCTTCTTCCTCTCCCAGGATATTTTCTATTCAGTCACCCTGTGGATGACAAATTTGCCCCCCTGGGATGCCACAGATCACTATATGCCAGTTTCTATATTGACTCACCCCCACTAATTCAGCATTTCTGTGCTGCCCTGGATTGAAAAACAGTGCACATTTTCTGTACCTTTTTACTATTATAGGAAATTTTAAAAGGACCATCTAAAAGGAAATACTGGGTTTACATGGTGCTCCTCCTAAAAGCAGCATGGGAGATATCACGCCAGTGCTTGTTTGAAAATGTAATGGGGGATGACAAAATGCAAGCAGGTTTTGCTGTAAATGCTTGAAGAGCACATGCCAATTACCTGCACAACTGGGCTCAGTTACAAAGAAAGAAATAATTTTACATGAGGCCTAAAAGTTCCTAGTAATTTAAAAAATAAGATGAAACCATTGAAACCACATGACCATTCAGACAGTGAACAAAGTAGGGAAAAGAGTAAAGAAATCTTTACTCTTTACTCTTTTCCTACTTTATTCATCCTCTGAAGAGTGCTATAATTTCCAGGGAATTAACGAAATTTCTTATACATTATAGCTGGAGAATGTTCTGAAAACACTAGCTGCAGCACAGAACTTCAGCACACAAAAACTTTTTCACCTTATATTTTACAGTAAATCTGACAAAGGTACCTACCAAGAGACTTATCAAATCATCATGTCTTACCTGTAAAGTAATTTACAGTTGCATTTGCAGGCAGGCAACAGCAGGCTCAAAACCCATTACAGCCAAAGATAACAACATTAACTTAATCCTGACAGGCAAAATACTCTAGTCAATACAGTTGCAGGTACGGTATGTTGAAATATTCAACTGCAAACAATCCTGCCAAAGGTCAGTGCAGCACAAGTGTTTAACAATACTGGTGTTTCAGTGGGGTGCTTGAGACAAAGGTTATTACCAAGGTTCGAATCAGAGGAATTTACACTGAATCCTTGCCTTTGACGGTTTTGTTACATCCAGCTTTCATCGCAGCGACAAGCAGTACTATTCGCGTATTACAAAGCCTTTAGTTAAAAACCTGGTTAGAAAATGCATCCAACTCCAAAAGGGTCTCACAGAAGCCGTCAACCACGCATTTGGATTTTTATATTTTGTAATCCTTCTGTCCACAATACCTGGCACGCAAGGAAAGTTGGGCAAACCCCTGAACATTTGCATTATTTCCCGGTTCATATTCCCTAAGCACTGTAAATTCCTAGATAGTGTATTGTTTCATAAGGTGTTTTGATTTGTGTTGATAGTTAAGCTAGCAGATCCGTGACTTGCCAGAATATCTAGACAAAATATTTAAAAATGTATAGTTGAATTTCTCTTTCGGGGGGACAAACAGCTGTTTTGGAGTCAATCACTAAGAACAAAATGCAGCTATCAAATAGCAGTAGCTTTCTGATTAGCCAAATTTTAAGAAAGGGAAGGAAAAGAACTCCTGAAATATAATAAAGATGGGTTTGAGGTAAACCATTATTTTAGTCAATTTAAATCCCTTATTGATTTTGACATTCACAGTTAGCCTCTGATGTTAATGTTATACTAATAAAAAAACCATTTACAGCATCCATGAACTGTATAGGACTGTTTTCTTGTCCTTAGTGCCATGCTACCAAGAGGTCACAGTCTGAGGTCCCAGCATCTAGTGATATATATGTTATTTTTTAGACTAGGCCATGTAACTCCCATATTTGTTCAAAATGAGCTCTACGAGGTAACATTAACCCAGGGATTTTGCTCCTACTGTTATTTCAGGTTCAGACTTTGTTAAGAAATTTACAAATATAATTGTTACACTTTAAGATCTTGTTTCTGTAGTCAATCTGGCCATGTAAAGGACAAATAGAAGAACACCAAATTTAACAGGCCAGCATTGGATTTCTTTGGCATTTTTCAATAAACTAGTGCTTAGTATATTCTAATAGGTTAATGCTTCATGTGGTAAGTGACACTTATGTACAGTTACAGAAAATTATCAAATTACTCTTTGTTGTGGGGGGCAGTTATTATTGCAATAATAACTAACATGTTACTGTGTCATGAGTAAATTTCCAGGAGAAAGCTGATGCTCCTCAGGGAGGGACAGTCTAGAAGGTTAAAGCAACCATGGTTCATTAAACAAATGCATACCACTAGATCACCTGCCAATAATGATACAGCTGACGTACAGCAGAAGAGGTCTGCATCAGTGTTCTCACTTTGTTTCCACCCACCTGTGTCATTGTGGATGCCTGTACTGAGGCCCAATATGAGCAAGGGTAAGAAAACAAATGAGGCCTTTATAGGGAGAGATGGGTGCGGTGTACAAATGTAATTTATCACAACAAAGGAGAAACTGGAGCTGAACATCTGTATACATGTGTGTCTGCTATACCTTGACTGCCAAGATGCTGCAGAGTATATTCTAGGGACAGAAATAAGGATGCTCTTTAGAGCATGTGCATTGTGATCTAGCTCTGGAACAGCAGATGGAAATAAGCAAAACAGAGAAAATTGTGGTCAGTCCATAATGTCATGCAAATCAAACATCTGACTACTTACATCCTCATTTTGAATTTATCTCAGTCTAGGTTTGCAAAAGTGTACATGCAAGTATTAGTAGGTATTAACATAAACTGAAATCTCCAGCTGTTTGAATGAATACACTACTCTACAGAGTTCAGCAGTTTACCCCATTCATTCATCCTTACTCCAGGGCTATGCTCTAGCAGAGGGACAGGACAGACAGCTAGACAATAACCTTTTCAGCCATCCCAGCTAGATGTACTGCCAGATATGATTTAATGTCAGAAACCCTGTTAGATCAATCCATAATTATTTTCTCCATCATGGATTGATAATTTTAGTCCCAAAATGCTGAAGCAAGAAATTAAATCAGGCTCTTTTTAAGTGCTGTTACAAGGCTACCATCCACCAACACTCAAAATCCTTTTACTCAGATATTATCAGTTCATTCTACTTACACTAGCCACCTTTAGTTGAATTTACCTTGTTTTTTTAACCTGTCTACTATCCATAGTGCTTATCTTTGGGCATATGATCAGGGTTAAACTAAGAAGAGGTAAGCCAATGTGCTCTTGAAAAAAAAACATGCATCAGCCTTTCATGATAGAGCAATGAAAAGTATGATTGCCTGCATGCTTAATTTCTGGACTATTTCCACGTATTCCAGCTACCACCGTGATAAAGATTAGGTAGAAAAGACAGTTTGTGACTCTCCTTTGGAAAGAAGCAACTGCCACTGTTAAAAGAGTAGGTGGGATTAATAGCTTAAATTCAGATCGAGTTGCCTGTGAAGGCAATACACATACCTTTGGAAGACTCCAAGCAAGGCTGCTCAGGATCTGGCTGCCCCAGGACAGTCTGTGCACAGGGTCTGGTACGCTAGTGTGGATGCTCACACCCAATCATCAACCAGCCTTTGAACTCACTAGCACAACTAGTCAATAAAGGCATGAGGTTTCCTGTTTGTTGCCTTGAAAAGAAAGCTTATAAGTTTCCTTTGGTTCCTCCAAGAACCTCATGGCTATTACTGTACTATAGTTTTAATCCCCCATGTTTCTGTGTTATTTTCTGCCCAGTTCATAAAGGTTCAAGTCTTCAATAAGGGTCTTTAAAAGGACATTATAAGCATTGGCCATGTTTGCCATAGTGCAGAGTGCTTTCAATCCACTTTCCCAATTTTATAACAAGCCAATCATCACACCTTTAGTCTGAAAAATTTTACCAGCAACATTTATAAAAAAGGTCACTTTTTAAGGAGAATGGTATTATGGAAATAGAAAGGAACTGACACCAAGTTTGTTACAGTGGCTGTGTGTGAGTTAAAAGAACAGTAGAAAAATAGTAAAATTCACCTTTTTTCTGTATCTGTTTGTGTGTACAATTTACACATGGTATATGTGAATGACTTTTCCTGTTTATTATTTAGAAAAAAACTTCAAAAGTATTTTCCGAAATATTGACCCCTTCAGCTATTTTTCCATTATACTGATAGAGAATTGAAATACCTCAGAACTTGCTTCTGCGATAGAAAAGCTAATAAGTGATAATTAAGATTGAGAAGCCCTGTTGTTTTCTAATCAAGCTAAAATGCAGTACAATATCCATTATGGTAAGATATTTTGGGTCCTCAAAAGGCTAACCACTAAATTTAGCCCATATCCAGTATGGCAAAGCACTTTAGGGACTTCAAGCTGGGGTTAACTGACTTGCCCTCACAATACTCACCCCTTATCTGTGCACCTGTGTAGTTAAGAGCCTATTAGAGTGAACATAGGTCTGAGGTACTTAAGATGATCTAAAGTCTTATATTGATGTAATCTGTTTAAGATGATGTAAAGGTTTAGCATAGATTATGATACATATGTATCTGAAAGCTTTAGTTTGGTTTATCTACAAAAACCCTTCCAAGACAGTTTGGGGGGGATAAAGGTGGTAAAAGGAAACATAAAGAATGTTGAAGACTAGTTAAGAAGTGATGGTGCATATTTTGCTTCAAGTCATGGACTAGAAAGAATATAGCAGTACAGGTCTAGAAACTCAAGATTAGCCTGCAGTACCAAGAAGATGCTAGTCAATCTAGTCTATTAAACATCTTCTGAGTGTATTCATGGGAAATTACTGCTGACATTATTTTGAAGCAGCTGGATTTGTTATTTGATAACTATTAGAGGTATTTGTTTAAAGTTGTTTAAAAAAATAGAAATGAAATGTTAAAGTCTATGCTAAATATATACGATTTGGCCAAGTGTATTGGACACACATATAAAAGGGAATTCTGAGGAGAGTTGACAGTGCTCATCACCTTCCAATTTCCACTCAGCACAGCAATGGGATAGATGTCATTTGTGATGGCTACTGGAAATTACTGTAGTTACTTAATTGTAGATTTTACAATTGTAGGTCATGCATATGCACAAGGGGGGAAGTCTAGGTAAGGCATTCAATCCTAATCTTCATGCTTCCTCATCTTTAAGAGCTTAACTGAAGAATCAGTCCTAAACTTGTATTTCCTGAGATATCCATCTTGCCCATCTGAAAAAATGGGAATTTTACCACTAATTTGACAGGGGTCAGAACAAGGGCTTTGATGCCTTGCATTTAATAAAATAAGAAACTCTCCATTTCTTTTCAATACGCTTAGAGTTGTTAGAGTTATACTTTTTGCCTTCCAAAGCTATGCAAACTTTTCAGCCTGCACACTAAAGATTGAAGTTCCATGAAGATAAAAAAGGACAATGTTTCTTTCGCAGACAATTTGTCACATAGCCTTTAAGTTTTACTAGCCCGGAGAGATATCCGACAACTAAATAGTGAAAGGAAAGTGAATGATTAGCTGGCAGACCTTCAGGCTACTGAAAGATAGTTTTAGTAGCCTGTCATGAAAATCTGTGGCCTCAGGCTGCGGGTCTACTTTTTATTTCCAAGCCTGTTATTGATTTTGGTATGAAGAAAATAATTTGGTATTGTTGCTTAAGGTGTCACTGGGAAAGGGAAAAAAAAAGAAGAAAAAAAACCCAACCACGTTTCATTTGCTAACAGTTTTTTGTTCAAATTTACCTTTTTATTACAAGAGGGACTGAACTGGTAGATGAAGGGCATTTACTACTTAAAGGTACTACCATCTTTATGAAACATGGCACACTAATCGAAAACACAAGTAAACTGAAAATTAAATTTAAAAGCCTATAATTTAGTATCTTCCTTGCCAGGAATGATGACTTTCATTTACAGAGCGAATCCAGAGCTGCTCAGGGTCAGTCTGATGTGTGCCATTTTCAGGCCTATCGCGGAGGCTGATGGAGTTGATTAATTCCTTGGAACTCAGCTTTGTCTTCTCCAGCTCACTGAACAACTTCATTTCAGCTGATGAGTTCAAACAGGGGTCAGAGCAATCCTCATTTCTGACAATCCCACAAAATGGGAATTAATTTTATGAGTTAATAGTATTGCATTCAAAACTAAGCAGAAAATAGTCAGCTAAATTAACATAAGGAGGGACAGAAATATTCCATTTAGGTTGCCTACTAAGATAACCTGAACTATTTAAAAATTCAGGAAAATATTTACATTAGCCAGGGAAAACGATTAAACATCCTGTAGAAGCTAAAACCTGAAGACTTATTTAAGACCTTGATTATATCAAACACTGAAATTGAGGCTGTTGCTCTTCATCATTATTTAAAAACACATTGAGGTGGATTAAAATGAGTTACAGAGAACCGAAAGATGCAGGCAATAGGGAGAACATACTTGCTTTAGAGGCAACAAGACTACAAGCTCAGCTGCTGCTGAGACATAATAAAGCAGTGCTGCTCATTCAAGTAGTAATAGCATTTAACATTATGCATACGGATACTCTTTTCAGAAGCAAGTATTTCACAATGCAATATTCAGTCTTTCTACTCAAAGATAATTAAACACAAATAATCGTACTACACAAACACAATTTTGAAAAACAATATATGAACAACAGTTTGACCTAATTATATTTACCTCACTCAGATACTGCTAGTACTTATTCTGAAGAAATTTTTTAAATATTATTTGCATAGACTGATCTAGTACTACTCATCTCCTGACATAAACATACAAGCTAGGCTTTTGTATTATTTTTTGTTTTTGTTAAAAGATGCATTTGTTAAAGATGTTACTTCTGACATTTTTCTTTCCCATGCCTGGGTTTGAAAAACTGGTCATGTCTGAAATACTTCCTAGGTATGTGGAAGAAGTTATTCAGTGTGGTGAGGTCTGCTGACTGAAAAGCACAGATGAGGAACAAGGAGAGCACCATATCCATCAGCAATGAATGTGAGAGTTTTGCCAAACAGACTATTAACTCTTATTGATTTGATGTAGAAATTAGACAAAGCAGAGTCTTAAAAATGAATCTATTTTCAAGCCCTGTGGTTTCTTATTCCTATCTAATCTGAGTTACACATACCTCCCTGAATATACAAGGTGCTGGATGTCTTCTGAGAATGTCTTCTCTCTGCCTCTCTCATGCAAGATATCTCTAGAGTTTTCACTTTAAACCAAATATTTTAGATGCACTTGATTTACCTCTTCTGTCTACTTAATTTTTCTTGAAATTGTGAGTCTCTGCTCCCCTTTCCAAAGCAAATTGAAATACCAATTTATCCAGGCCTACTGATAGTAATTTCTTGCAACAACAATATACTCCATTTTAACATGAACAGAGAAACCCATCTTGGACAGGGAAACCTCTCCATCAGTCCAGATGACAGCCAGGAGGGTAAAAACTGGTTATTTGTCCTGCTGTGAATACTCAATATCCTATTGTAAGTAGGCATATGCATCAAGGGCATAAACTGGAGTAATATAGTGAATATTTGGAAGGGGTAGGGGTAATATAATATTAAAAGCATATTTACAATGTTTTCTAGTCCTCATCAGGATCAAGGATTTATAAGACTGTACACTGTATTGATTTACAGCAGAAAAGAGTTCCAAAAACACATGTCAGTAAAAGAAGCAAATGAAAGGAACAGATTTTTAGACCCATTCAGCAGGCTGTGCTACTCCACTGCAAGATTTTGCTTGAGGAACTGGAAAAAGACAGTGTAACACTCACAGTCATGTTTTCTTATTGAGGATCTTAAAAACTCTGTACAGGTTAGCAAATAAAATCTGTACTGACTTCAGGGATGACTTTCTCATTTTGGTCAAAATGCAGGGCTTAGACATATCTCTTGTAATGTCAGCCCTTTTATTCTTTTCCTGATTTATGCTGATCAGAAGTTTTGTCATGAAGTTTATAGGTTTGTTTGGGGCTTTTTTTTCAGATTTTACTTGAGTCTTTTGCAGCTTTTCTTATAAAATGTAGAAGCTGTAGATTTTCTATTTCATTTGGTTTCTGATGGGGGTGCAATGTCTGAGTTGCATCTCCACCAGCTGATAAACAAAGAGTATTATCTTGTTCCTTTCTTCAGGGTACAATACAACTCTGACCAGATAACATGGTGGAAACAGATGGAAAAGTCAAACACAGTAAAACTGATCAGCCCAGATTGTATGCTGTCGTTCTGATTGCTATTTATTAACTAAGTGGATACTGCTAGGCTGTGATCATGTAAAATCACAGTTTGGATACAATCTGTGTGCAAGTTATTGCTTTTACCTTTTATCTTTCTTCCAGTCCATGAAAAGGGCATATTTATTCATTCATCTAGTTTGTCATTCAAAGAACCATAGGTCACTTCCAACACTGATTCCCTACCAGTCTAGAATCAGAAGTCCAGTCTTTAATTGGATAACAGTGGTCATGGATTTATCCTACCAGGAAGTTATCCATTCCTACACATCATATTGGTCTTACTGTCTCAGAACAGCTTCTTTAACCGAAAGATTGTGATATGAAAATTTATGTGGACGTGTTACTGTTTCTAGTGTCTTTTAAATAACTTTATTTTAATTATTTTAAAAGTGAGAACAAGTCTGAACCAGTGACGTGGAATCAGTAACAAGAAAAATTATTGTATCTCTTTGTATTTTCTGTATCTTTGCTAAGCAGATTTTCATAATAATTTCAGTACGTGATGTTCAGACGCCAAACTAGTCTAATCAGTTTGAAGATCCCTAAATCAAAGCATTTAAGCCAGTCATTACTATACCATAGATGATGGTACATGAAATAAGAATGTTTGTCAGATGAGATTCCTGGCTGATATCTTAGAATTGTCTAAATGCTTCATTCTACAGAAGCCAAAGTTTATGTTGTATGTAAAAGTTAAAGAGGTGGCATTTTTATAAATATATAATCTTGTGTCTTTTTCCAGTTCCATGCAATGTTTGTAAACAAATTCAGCTTTTCAAGGGGAAAAAGGTACAAGAAAGGATAATTTCAAGAATGTAAAAGTTGAGTTTTTGTCTACTGTAATTCAATCAAAATGCTACTTCAAAAAATCAGTTTTAATCCTAAAATACTTGATTAAATATAACATTAATTTAGTCTTCTGTTTGCATCATCCCTCTGTTATTTTATAACTGAATCTAGCAAAATGTACTGCTCTACCTACTAACCAATTTATCTAAAGGTTGACTCCAAAAACCATCAAAAATCTCATTCATTCCATACTTTCAGTGGTGATAAAATGCATACAAAAAGAGAAGATAAAAACTTATATTTTAAATGGCACGCCTGAAAAGAATCTGTCTAAAAATTTACCTCCCAAATGACAAAGAAAGTTGCTCTGGACTCTCTTATGGATCTTTTCTTGTCCTTTGCTTGGTCGGGAGGCAAGGAGCTTGGGCTAAAACCTGAATCACTTTGCTGAAAGGAATAAACATTTTCAGAGTGAGTCCTTCCAGCTTTCATCGCTTTGTATGTTGAAAGATACGGCAAATCAGTAGCTCAGAGCTAGAGGACAAAGGAATAATTTCTGCTTTTGCCAATGAGTGGAAGAGGTGTTGAAGCACAAGCTCGGTGCTTGTGGAGCACATGGAGTTTGATAGTTGTTCTTTTAGCACTGATGTTTGACACTAACTGATGTGTAAATTCTACACATATCCTTGTTCAGTGAAGCCAAGATCTTGATGCAGATCATCTTAGATGTGGAAGTGTGTAATACAATGTATTTAGTTGATAAATGTATTTACATTCTCAGGTTTTTCACTCAGAACAAATTACTCCATTGTAATTTGTAATGAAACAAAGCAAACTGTGAATAACAGTTTAAAATGTCACCATGACAATGAACCTCAGTTACTTAGAAGCAGAAGAGAATGTTGCTGTAAATCTTTAAACAGAAATACATATTATTTGGATGGCAAGATTAAGGGGTAAAAATCAGAGCATGGCTTAGTTACATTACAGAAGCCTTGTAGTGTTCTGAATCACAGTCCATGACCTACAAAATTATACAAAGGGAGCAAAGGAGGGGTTCAAGTAGTTTATATTTTGAACAGGATCTCCAAAACCCAGGATATCATGCTCTTCAGGGAGAACAACCTGAATTCATTTGTCTTGAGCAAAATATTGCTCATTTCTCTTCAAGCCTCTTCTATTACTGGGTTTACTTAAACAATTAAGTGTCCCATTTGTAACTGCAATTACTAGTTATCAGATTATACACAAAGATGATTAAAAAGTACACAGAATACTGAAAGTGGATGGGGAACGTTATCTGATCCACTTCTGCAAGTGGTAGCTTGTTTTGCAAAGTGAAAATCCATCTTTTGAGATTAATTTTCCTGGCTGTCTCCCCTTCCAGCATGTGCAGAACTTTCACTCTGCTTCTGCTTTTCCGAGTCGCAGGATGATGACTTATGCTTTGCTCACAGCTATCCACAGCGCGTCTAACCTCCACATCAATAAGTCTTTGTGTATGATAGCTTTAGCTTCTCTTTCCCTCTATAAGGGAGGAAGTGAGGCTATTAAAATCCAGGATCCTACCATCTATCCAGATTACAACAGTATGCCATGTTTATGTCTCTACTGATGCAGTGACTCCACCACATGACCGGTATTTTCTGTGCTAGACTGAAGTCAGACTGTGAGTGTTGCGGATTAAAACAATTTTCAGTCACAAGTACCCTGAATAGAAGGGCTACAAGCAGTGACTTATTTTGGTTGCCACAATCTACCTCAAAATCATGGGCACTGCTTCTTTAAATTGTAATCTTCTGAGTAGTGCTGTTGACACCTAAAATCACTTGTGGATGTACATACCTCCACACAATAATTTCTAACATGAGAACTGATTATTCAATAACAACTTAAACAAATTATACTGTAAAGATGATTCTCAAAAAGAATCTAAAGAGATTAAAATATATCCAGGCTTTCCTGCTTTGATGTGATGAGAACTTTGATCTTCTGACAGTGTCGAAAGACATTCTGTAAGTTGCAGAATGGCGTCTTTCATTAGCACTGTACATTATGAAATCAAATTGATCATTCAGTAGCATAAATTTTCAGCCATATTTTTCAAATCAGGAAAGTGAGTGTTCACTTGTGTCCATGTAAACAGTAAGTCATGTCGTCTTCTGAAGTAAAAATGAAATTGCATGCTACTCTAAACTTTAGCTATAGGACAAAAAATGAGAGTGACTAGGTACTCAGGTTAGACAACCATATATTGCACTTGTTTCAGACACTGTCATTTCTCCTGAAAACATTCTATCAGTGTTCTGGCCCAATATATGAAAGCAGTTAGACTTATTGAAGCCTAAATTAATACACAACAGCAAACAATTCTGCATCAGCTACTTGCTATCTATCCTTGTAACACAAGAATATGGACAATACACATGGGTACTGTGTGCTATCCATTCAGAGGTCTTCAAATAACTTTCTTTAATTAATCCACTTGGGATTCAATTCTGAAAAGTGAAGTAAGTAGTTTCTCTCATTACTGAGTTCTCCGCTGTATTAACAGCACGTTGCGCCAATGGGATGGTAAACTGTTCTAAATAGGGACTTTAGATTTATTTTAACTTTAAAATTCTTAACCCAGCCCTTTACGAACAAGACTGCATACATTGTGCTTCACTGTGCTATGCCCACTTACGCCTAGAAGAGATAAAGCACAGATTGCAGCCATTTTGACTTTGCTATCCAGTCCCAGCAATTTGCTGCTAATCTGTCAATCTGACCTGAAGGGACCACTTTTAGGGAGAGTGTAATTTAGTCATTATGCCCATTGAGTTTTAGGCTTATCGCAGACTCTCAGTTGCTTCACCCCAGGCATTGTCAGTCATACTGTTCTGAATGGTTGCTCATGAATGAATATGCAGGCTCTGATGTACCTGACCACGACACTGAAGATGTCAAAAACTGAGATCTGGAACTTGAACTGCTGCTGAAAGTGAAGTGAGAGACAACAGGAGATATGAAAAGCCTGGGCAACATATTTAGCTTTTCCAGCCAATGAGATTGTACCTACATACTACAAAGTCGGAATTCTTACCTCATCTTCATCCTTCAATATATTTAAAGACTCAACATAGTCATAATTACTACCAAAGAATACAAAGATGACTACCACTAAGGCAGGAGCCCTACCAACTAAACACTAAACTAAACTAGATAGAGTTCTGCTGCAAAGAGCAAATACCATCATTCTTTCTCACACATAATGATAAGTGGACAAGCAAAATATGTGACAAATTTGATCTGAGGAGATGCTCTCGAAAAGGGAAGAAAGATGTTCTTCAGAATCCTTGAATAACCTTCCCACTTCCTCATCCTATGTGCCATCAGTGAATGCATTCACTTTTTTTCTTTCTTTTGGTTCTGACACTATGTTTCAGATGTGGTCCACTCTATCTTCTCTTTTCTTGTGTTCTAATAATTAATCTACCTGCTGCAGCTTCACTGTGAAACATAAAACTGCACATATTCCACAGTATGTATAAGAAATAAAGTAGAAAGCACTTCACCTGCTAAGGCCTTCAGCTCCCTCAGGTTTATTTAAGCAAGTATCAGACACAAAATTAAAGCAAAAAATAATGTTGCAGATGGCAGGGATACAGAAAATAATAAGTAAACAAGCCAACAATGGCTTATAATGAATTTATTTCAAAAAAAGAAAAAAAATAAAAAGGGGGGAAACAGTTTAGAACAGATGATATAAAAAACAGAGGAAAAGCATAGTTTTCATTCTGAATTGTCTTAGTTGGATATGTGCTATGCATTTTTCATATTCTAAAATATTAATTACAGTTTGGAATTTTATACAATTGCTGGCCATATACATGCCTTTCAGCATTAACTGTAGCCTGGTTTTACTTGTGAGGTGTATTTTCTCAACTCAGAATCATTTGTATGTTGGCCTCAAAGGCCTCCAAGCAAAAGATCTGTAAGACAGGTTTTGTCCCTGCAAGACTCCCACACAAGCAAAATAAAACAAATAAGAAAGAAAAGCTTTTCTTCCTTCAGTTCCCACCCTCTGCATACATGAAAAAGATTTTATATAGCATGTCAAGCATATCAGACAACACGAAGTGTGACAGCCACTGCTTTCCACAGCTTACGGTGCCCTGTATGCCTTTGCCCACCAGCACTCATCAAGGATTTGGGACTTCTACGCATCAAGACTTCATGTCCTAACCCTAAGAGAAAGCAAACTCTGTCACTTTCCATGGGATTTAATCATAAGAGTCAAACAAAACTTTGTCCTCAATGCTCCTTCCAGCTTGTCAGCTCCCTGCTCTGCTTTTGGGAATCCTATTCTGAAACTTTTCACTCATTTTACAGATTTTACAGATTTATGGGCTGGAAATATGTCTGCCTATTCTGCTGCAAAGGTTTTGGGACCTAATCCACAGGTTTTGCACATCCATGCTTTGTATTTTTATCTATACACAAACACACAAATAAATCTTTATATACCCATACAAAGGCATTTATACATTCCAATATAGAAATATAGTTATACACATACACACACACACACACCCCTACATGTAAAAAGACTGATTTACATGGAGAGATTCACTTTATAGGTAAATAAATAGCAGTATATCTATTGATTTATATTTATTTATAATATACATATAGAAAAGGTTTGTAACTATCTAGATATCTATCCTTAGTAGGATTTTTGAATAAAGCTTTGGATATAAACTCCTTCAGCTCATGCTGAAGGAGACATTAGCAACATATATATGAATCAGAAAGGAGGTGTAGAATTAATGTGCATCTTATAGAGATGAGCTACCTACTACTTCAGTTCTTCTCGTAACAGTTGGACTGGTGGGAACCATGGCAGTTGCTAGACTGACAGTAACGGAAGAGCTGCAGCAGAAAACTAAGGCTTTTTATCACTGATAAAAAGGTACATCTATATGTAGATCGGTGTGTCTTCAAGCACTGGGAAATAAGACAACCGGTTCTCTACTTATCCATTTTGTTTGTTTCATCTCTGATGTAATTACCAGGCATGCAATTTATGCACATAAAAATGATTAAATGTGGGCTGATCACCAAAAAGAAACCCATGAATTCCTTTAGCTCAGGCTTTTGTTAGCTACATGATATGACACATCTTTGCTCACAGATTGGAATTTCTTTCTCAAAACTACTGGAGGAGGTAGAGGTAGTGTTCTTTCATTTTCCTGTCATTTTTCATTATTAAATCCAACAAGTAGGAACTGGAGAGAAGAGCAGATGGTTTCAGGGTACCCAGAGTAGGTTGTCTCTGTGTTGGATAGGGACAATGTCAGGCTATGGAGATTGTTAATTTCTCAGTGGTTCACATTGAAAAGATTATTATTCCCCTACATAACATTCTTTTTTTAAGTTGAAAGTAAATTTGTCGATCTCAAGTGTAAATCAAATGGAAGTATCTGTCACAAAGTGATAGGCAGTACCACGGGAATTTTTCGTGATAGTGTGAACAAAACAAGATATTGTGGTATCAACATGTACTGCTGTGGGGGTAAGCAGAGTTTTGGAAGGGTGTAGGGGGAAATAAGACCATATCTCTTTTCCCTTACTAGCACATCTGCTCCAGAGTTTATCTGCTTTTGCTACCGTGTTGAGCTCTGTTCCTTGGAAAAATTCATTTATAATAGAGATTGCAGTGCAAGACAGAGGCCAGGACACTGGAACTACTTCCTTCTCCAATTGCCCTCTGTTTCAGCCACTGTCTTCCACAGACTCTTCATAGCAATTTTTCTTATGAATTAAAAGGAAAAGTAAGTAAATATTCATCTACTCTAGTATTTTGAAGAAGGAGTAGAAAACAGTAAAACTATTTTTATAGAGTGCAACATTTGCCCAGTAGAGGAAAGAAAATATTTTGAAAATTAGGAAGTCATGAATGACTATTTAACATACCTAAGCAGAAGTCTACAAAGTCTGTAACAGCTGTTTCAGGTAAGATCTGTGAACAGCCTCTTAGTTTTTCACAAGTGTGATAAAAAGTCTTCTGACAGAAGAAACGTAATTCAACCAGTTAGTAAAAGTCAACAAAGTGACTATTTGGGTCACAGTGATATTTTCAAGCACATAAGCTTTCCCTCCATTCAGGGTGTGCCTCTTACAAATCACATTACATCCATAAATACTGCCATCAGAATGAAGGTGGGAGAACACTTGAAGTTTATTAAGACTGAAGTTGGTAAATGCTTGCTTTTATTTTCCCTCGTGCTAATATCTTTCAAAAGTAAAGAGTACAGAATGGAAAAGTCGGTAAGTGACTAGCATGGAGAAACAGGGGATAAATAAGTACTGACAGTGATTGAATTATGTTGATCATATCAGCAAAACAGCTATCATTGGCACAGCAGACCTGGAACCATCAGCCAGCGACCATCTGGCAGTGATCATTGCAGTGCCTGACATCAACCAGGTAACGTTAACTCCACCACTGAAAGGGGGCTATGAACTATGATCAGAGATACAGTCCCAGCAATAGACATCTATTTTCCTGCTTTGCCATAAATGTCAGTGTCCATAGACCACTCAATTATTCAGTGTTCTGCTGAAGGTTAAAGGCTTAGAACTCATTTTATAAGCCAGCCTTGACACATATTATTTCCCCTGACCATGCAAACACGCACACACAAAATGCAGCCTGGGAATGCCACAGTAGATAAAGATCAGCTGTAATTCATTTGTGATAATTAGACAAAAATGAAAACTCCTAAAGGTGAGGAAAAACAACAGATTTTGTTCCTTTGGAGAAGATTCTTTGAAAGCGAAAGGTTAAGAACATTAGGCTTTTTTTGCTGTTGTTTTTCCCATTTTCACAACCAACATTACAATTTTATGCTGCACAAAATGGAAAACTTTCAAAAATGTCAGGTTTTGTGAAAGATTACTATGAATAATGTATTTCAATACAGCTTTGTCAAACTATTCTACAGTACATACATTTGTAATTTCTTAATACTGAATTTACTGGGAAGTGACACTACTGTGCTCATGCTGTTCACACTTGTTTACAAATAGAGGCAGTCAGGCTTTGAGCTTCGAATCCAGGTGTCCAGATACTGATGTGACTTGCCTGAAAGCACTGGCAGGAAAAGTGTGCTGTGTTAAAAATTCATAAAGAGCACTGCTTTTTATTTCAAGAGTAACAGAAGCAAAAGGTTTTTGCAGTGCCCTGGGAAACAGAAAGTTCAAATATTGTGAAGTTACAGGAGCAGATCAGAGTGTACTATTCACTGCTAAAGCCTACAAGGCAGCCCTTTATAGTGTCTTGGGTGAGACAACTGAAGGAGAACTGAACCTAAGGAGGCAATTTGCTAGGTTTTGTTCAGTCTGTAAACTGGACGTTTTTTTATTATAGAATCATGAGCTGCAAGAACAATTGAGCAATGGAAAAGTGTATTTAAATCTATTTATTTCTAGGTTATCTACATTTATATTTTTATAACTACTCTGAAATGTCATATAGACCCAAGAAAGACTGCTGCAACAGGTTAGATCTTTCATAATTCTGATTCACCAATTATTGATCCCATTCGTGGCATCATCAGGCATTCTCCTGTCAGAAATGGCTGTGTATTAGGCTAGAAGGAAGGTAAGTTTTTATTTTAGAACTGTCTGTATGCCTAGACTTCTCTTTCAGAGATGCATGAGCTCATGCTGGGTTAGATCTGAAAGTCTACTACCTGAGGTGAAGCATTTCTTTAGCCTCTTGTCCTCTTCATCCTGAAGTCCATACTGACTGCTAACAAAACTGTTACGTGTCATATAATGTAAAATATCTTTAAATGAATATATAGGAAAACAGCTTTGTATTTTAGACAGTTTCTGAACCACATACTTCTAGAAGTGAGAGACAAACAACAAGAAACACTTGTCAAATTATTTTATGCATTTAATTAATATCTATCAAATGTCCGTCAGATGGCTGACCAAATCCTTTCCCAAAAAATTAGTACAGTAAACCTTCAGTGTCTGACAGTAGTCAAATTATGCAAAGGGGCCCACCTCAAGCATATGCACACTAATAAGCAAATGCCAAGAGGACATCATTATGGGGGAAGCTCTCACACTTTTTCTGGAATATCAGCAGATTTCCCAGTGCCCATCTGTAATGCCCAATCCCTAATACATGCAGTATGGGGAGCAAATGGGAGGAATTAGAGCTCTGTGTGAAGTTGCAGGACTAAGATCTCACTGTAATCAGGGAGACGTGGTGGAAAGGCTCCGGCAACTGGAGCGCTGCTCTTTAGGAAGCACAAGCCTCTCAGCTTGGTGAAGAGGGATTTGCCCCTGATGTGAAAGAGCAGCAGGAGCTTTGCCTTGGGATGGATGATGAGCTGGTCAAGAGCTTATGGGATAGGATTAGAGGGCAGACCAATTTGAGTGATGTTGTGCTGGATGTCTGCTACAGACTGCCTGATCAGGAAGAAGAAGCAGATGAGGTCTTCTTCAGACTACTAGACAAAGCCTCACATTCACAGGCCCTACTCCTCATGGAGGACTTTAACTACCCTGATATGTACTGGAAGAGCAACACAGCAGGACACAAGCAATCCCAGATGTTTCTGGAGTGCATTGACAAAGACATTGATCACACAGGCGATTGATGGTCTTATGAGGGCAGGCACTCTTCTGGACTTGATACCTGCAAACAAGAAAGAACTTGTAGGATGTGAAGGTCTGGGCAGCCTTGGCTGCAGTGACTATGAGACAGTGGAGTTCAGGACCAGGAGAGGAGAGAAACAAGGCAAATAGCAGGATCACAACCCTGTGACAGGGGAGAGCAGACTTTGGCTGTTAAGGGACCTGCTTTGAAGAATCCCACAGGAAATAATTGTGGAGGGAAAAAGGGTCCAGGAATGCTTCTTGATTTTCAAGGATCATCTTCTCTAAGCTCAAGAATGGCCCATTTGCACAGGCATGAAATCAAGCAAAGGTTGCAGGACACCTGCACTGATGAGCAAGGAGCTCAGCTCTGACTAAATTCAAACATGAAAAGGAATCATATAAGAGGTGGGAGCAGGGTCAAGTGGCCCAGGATGAAGATAGAGACAACGTCCAGGCACATATTGATGGGGTTAGGAAAGCCAAAGCCCATCTGGAGTTGAATCTGTCCAGGAATATGAAGGGCAAGAAGGGCTTCTACAGGTATATCAGCAGCAAAAGGAAGGGAAATGTGGGCCTGCTGCTCAAAGGGGTAGAATATCTGGTGCCTACAGACATGGAAAAGGCCAGGGTACTCAATGCCTTCTTTGTCTCAGTCTTCACTGGTGAGATTTGCCCTGAGGAATCCCAGTGGGAAAGCCTGGATTAATTAAGATTTGCCCTCTGTTGAGGAGGATGAAGCTAGAGACCATTTAAGCAAATTGGACACGTGTATGTTCACAGGACCTGATGATCCACAAGCGCTAAGGGAGCTGGCCAATGTCATTGTGAGGCCATTCTTTATTATCTTTGAAAGGTTATGGTGACTGGAGGAGGTTTCTGAGGACTGGAAGAAAGCAAAAGTCACTGGTACCTTCAGGAAGGAGGAACCAGAGAACTACAGGTCAGTCAACCTCACCTCAATACTTGAGAAGGTGATGGAGCAAATAATCCTGGAAGCTATCTACAAACACATGAAGGACAAGAATGTAATTGGGAGAAGTCAGCATGTACTGATGAAGGAGAAATCATGCCTGACCTCTCTGATAGGCTTTTACAATCAAATCATTAGTTTGGTGGATGAGGGGAAGGAGTTTATCTTGACTTTAGTAAGGCTTTCAATGCTGTCTCCCATAACATCCCCACTGACAAATTGGTGAAGTATAGACTAGGTAAATGAATAGTGAAGAGGACTGAAAACTAGCTGAACTGCCAGGTTCAAGGGGTTGTGTTCAGTAGCAGCATAAAGTTGGGCTGGAGACCAGTCACTGGTGGTGTCTCTCAGGGGTTGATAGTAGGGCCAATGCAGTTTAACATCTTCATTAGTGACCTGAATGATAGGACAAAGGGCACCTTCAGCAAGTTAGCAGACAATACAAAATTGACAGGACTACTTGATACACTAGATGGTTGTGTTGCCATTTGGGGGACCTATAGAAGCTAGGAAAATGAGCAGACAGGAATCTCATGAAGATCAGCAAAGGGATGCCAAATCCTGCATCTGGAGAGGAAGAACCTCAGACACCAGTAGACACTGGAGGTTGACCAGCAGGAAAGCTGCTTTGCAGAAAAGGACATGGTGTCCTGGCGGACAAGTGAAACATGAGCCAGCAATGTGTCCCTGTGGCAAAGGCAGCCAGGAACACCCTGGGTTGCATTAGGAAGAGCAACATCAAAAGGTCAAGGGAGGTGATTCTTCCTCTTTACTCAGCACTGGTGAGGTCACAGCTTGAGTGGTTTTTCCAGGCTCCCCAGTACAAGAAAGACATGGATATACTGGAGTAAGTCCAGGGAAAGGCCATGAAAATGATTAAGGGATTGGAGCATCTTTCACATGAGAAGGGCTGAGAGCACTGGAACCATTTAGCCTTGAGAACGGAAGGCTTGGGGGGGATCTTTTCAATGTGTATAAATACCTGACAGGAGGGAATAAAGCTGACAGAGCCAAACCCTTCTCAGTAATATCCAGTGAAAAGATGAGAGGCAATGGGTGTACATTGAAACATAGGAAATTCCACTTCGCCATCTGAAAAGACATATTTCTGTGAGCATGGTTGAACACTGGAACAGGTTGTCTGGAGAGATTGTGGAGTCTGTAGCCTTCGAGATATTCAAAAGCTGACTGTCATGGCCCTGAGCAATAAGCTCTAGTTGACCCCTGCTGGAGCAGGGCAGGCTGGAGTAGATGATCTCCAGCCTCAATGATTCTGTGAGTCTGTGATTCAGTGATTTTGTGAAACAGTCCCTTAGAAGGTCCCCTCTCCATAGTGCCTCTTACTTGAAATTATATCCTTTTTTCTTAGCTTCACTCAGCCTTCTCTCTCTCCATCCTATGTTACACTGTAGACTCCCAAATCTAGAATGTATACTTTCTGCATATATACATGCAGTCTTAAAGCCTCCTACGCTTCTCTATATGCTGGCTGCCAGCATCCTTAATACCTGGTGAAATGTCAACACACTAGTCCTTTCCAGGCTAAACTGAGCAGCGTAGGCAAGATACAAGATTCCTGTGTCAAGAGGCATTTATGAGGAAACTCACTATCATCCATGAGGAAGTGTCTAGGGAAAGATGTAATGTGATTTCTGAACTTAAGTCTTCCAGTGGCTCAGGCTAAGTACAAGCCTTAAGAACTCAAATCTTTAGATTTCAGCAACAGTAGAGAGGAACATTGACAATTTCCATCCCCTTCCACTATCGTAAAGATTCTTGATATTTTCACTGGTATTAAAAAGCTCTCCCGCATTTCAATTTTTCCTATCCTCCTTTTTACAAGTTTATGAAGGAAGCAGTCATGTTTTTTCCCTCATATCCTTTAGCCAGAAAGAGAAGGGAATTTGGTATGGCAGACCTTGGGATGATCTCTTTGTCATCCTCCATTGATAACTTCTGATGATTAACAGTTTTCAGTTTATGTGGAAAACCAGAGAAACCTTTGACTCAAACTGTATTTAGCAGACTGTTTGTCCCAGCTACTGAAGATTTTTAAACATATTCTGCAAACGTATCAATATAACAAGATATTTGGCTGCTAGGTAAAACCCAGAATTGTGTTGGTTTGGTGCAGAATTCCTTTCTTTAGTTAATGACTGGTACATGTAACCAGTTTGATTTGAACACTGGGCATCTTGAACTCACAAGACAGTTGACCACAACATTTCAGCTACATTACTTTGTTCTTTCTCACTTATAGCATAGCATTAGAAAATCTAAATCAAATAATGTCCTGTCTAATAAGAAACTGGCCAGACAAGATCCATTGGCTTGTAACATTTTGGATCTAGTGGAAAAGTTAGGTACTTCACTACGCTGCAAAAGCTACCTGCTTTTCAATAAATAGGTGGATAGGTAGATCCCTAAGGCAGAATTGAATGCAAGGAGATGGGAATACCTACATCTAACAGAGATTATAGAAGAATATGTTTGTTTTGTTTTGTTTTTCTTTTGTTTCAAGTGCATGAAGATAATGAATATAATAAAACAAAACAAAATTTATCTTCTTATTGAGATAGTTATTAGCAAATATTCTAAGTACTGATGGCCTGTTGTACTCTTAAGTGGCAACACAGGTTGGAATCTGGATGCTCAGACTTGCCAGACTAGAAGGCATTTCCTTTTGCTTGAATTTTAAGGGGCTGGACGTTTGCACATGACCAAAGTTAACCTTGAATAAATTATTCATTACAAATTATTTGTTATTTCAATCTATTGTTATAGCTCCTAAAGCTACTAATCAGGTTTCTTTGAACTCTCCTTCTTACTCTCCAAAATAAACAAGGCTATTCTCCTTACATTTGCTTCTTGCTTCTATTCTTCTACATGTTTTTGACATTCAAAATCTTTTTCTTTTATCTTAATGATCACAGTGAATTTTAGTAAAAATTTCATTTGTGGCTTATTTAAATTCTGACTACCTTAATACATACTTTTAACTTCCTAAGGATAAGTCAATCCAGACTTATATTCTCACCTGGTTCCATTTCTTCTGTATATATATACATGTATATATATGTATATATAAATAAATCTTTCAGTGATTTATTTATCCATTAATTTCTCTTTTCCTTTCAGTATTCCAGCTTCTGTCCAATTCTCAATTTTCAACCTCTTCAGTTGTGTTGAACATGCTCTGAAAACAATTCTTTCCTTTTCTGCACCTTCAACCTATATTCTCTTTTCAAAATAATTTTGAAAATAAATGGGATGATTTCCTCATCCTCAACTTCTCTGTCGTTCATGATGGTCCTAGAGATAACAGATAACTTACAGTCTAAGAGATTCCCCATCTCAAATGACTCTCAATTGCTGCTGTTGGAGGTGTACTGATACATCAAGCATGTTTGACTCTAATACTCTTTTGTATTCATTAAAAAATGTTGAGACATACTTTTGGCAGTTTTTGAACTTGTTACTCTAGAATAATACCTATAACGCTGTCAAAAAAAATATGCTTTCCAGAGAGTAGTCCTGGCAGTCTAAAAATTGTGTGTATGTTTTGTAAACATGTCCATATCACTGCATTCAAACTTTAACCAGAACTCTCTACACTTTCTATACAAGATGTACAAGACACTGCACAATGCGTGCTGATATAAGAAAGTAGTCAAAACATAATCCAAAATCATCTGTATTCAGGACAACACTTAAATATGTTTAACCTTGATTATCTATCTATCTTATAGACTTCTGTAAGAATTGAATACCTGTATGTGCTCAAGATCCTTGTGAAAGTCTTAGCTTTTAAAACTGACTCTATATTGCACATATGTGTTCTTCTACAAGGACACTTATATTTAAAAAAGCTGTAAAGAGAGCTAGTGAAATGAAGTGTTTAAAAGACATATTTCATCAAAGAGTAAAGAAGAGCGCATAGACCACTGCAACATAATACATCAATGTAACTGAGTCTAGTAATACTCAGAGTCTGACTCCGTTCTAGATACAGAAAACATCTGACAGATCAACTGCAATCAATAAATGTCTCCTGCGAGGACCACAGATATTTATTTCCCATTTGGCTAAATGTTTCTTTTGTTATCATTGATCATGTTTGGTACAGCCATTGAGTTATTGCAAAGTCTAACTGATTTATCTTCTTTGAGTATTCTGCTTCACTGAAGCTGTCAGTTACTTGTTTTTACTTCAGACATTTCTTGAGTGTTCACTAGCTTTTTGAGGGTACTGCTCCTAGGATGGGCAGAAGCTTCCAGAGGAAGATAAAGCCAATAAAGCCAACTGTATTGCTATAGTAGCAAAGAAACACAAGAAAAAATAAACTGGGAAACGAAAGAAATGTTCCCTCTCCCCACACTCTCCCCAAAAAACAAGAGAAAAGAGAAACTGTGCAACAGTTTTTCCTCCTAGTGGTAATGAAATTTCCAACTTTCATCTTCCAGTCCATCACATAGGAGCCCTCACAATGAAAACACTTAAAAAAAAAATATGGGTAGATAGGCAAAAAGATTGTTGATGCTTCTTGAAAATTTTTTTAATCTGTTTGTAGCAGAGATTGTGTTCCTAAATAAGTTAACAAGATGGTGCTATCACATCAGCTTGCTGTTGATAAATTTTGACAAACATTTCTTCTACCTTGTTTCTAGAAGAAAGTTTTTATGTTGCAGGGCCTGTGTTGAGCTGAATGTTTATAGAATATCATCCGAGTCTATCTGAATCATCAGTTTTCTTGCTCCTTCATTGGTTACATGGACTGTAAAAGTCTCTAAATAGACATCTGTTGACATTCAAATCTCCTTCTTTCATAAGGAGTCTTTCTAATATTTTGTGTATATCTGCAACTCAGGGCAAGTGATTCATTTCTGGAGCTTGCATGAGAGAATCATAAAAATAATCAAAATATTTTGGCCTTTCTCTCTGTCTTTGAGTTTTGTGAGTGCATCATTATAAATGTTTTAGCACAAGGGCTTTGCATTGTTTTTTTTTGTTGCTTTGCCAGTTACTATATTTAGCTCTATTTCTTCCTTGTCAGTTATTCTTGTCAATTTGAGCGTACATTTCTTAGACATGTAGAAACTGCCACAGCAGGTCCGTCTAGTGATGCGTAAAATTTTGTGTCCTCTCTCTAACAGTGAGTGCTAATATGATCACTAGTCATCTTGATGAAAGGACTAGGTGTATTCTTACAAAATTTTCAGATGGCACAGTTGCAGTACATTGCCTATGTTCAGAGATTGAAAATATGCAGGAAGAATTGGAGGGCCTTATTAACTCCCTCATTAAGATGAAGTGCAAAATCACAACTTCTTATGGACAAACTACAAGAACCTTTGCTATAGATTGGGCTCACTAACTAGAGCTGAAAAAAAAATGAAAAGGGTACTGGACATAACTGTTGATGATTAAGCAATGTAAATGTCATGTAGATATGAACAATTTACTTCCAGAAGGTAGCAGGTGGGGTATTTTCAGTAAAGACAAGGAAATATTAATTCTGTTGCACAAGTCTTTAGTAAGAGCATCAGGCTCAGATCTGATTAGCTATGTTTAAAATGGTAATTTCAGTACAAAAACAGCCTACTCAGATGAAAACGGATTTAGAGAACAAATCTTAAGAGGAGACTAGTGAAACAAAAGTTGGGACAGGATATGATTATTCTCTATAAATACATGTACTTCGTAAGCACGATGGAAAGGCAAAGGACCGTTGATGTGAATCATGCTTACACAGAAGCAAATGAATATAAAAATTAATATATTTTAGCAGTAAATTAAAAGAATATTTTTAACCATCAGAGATGAAGTTGTGCTATGGTCTTTTGAAAGATGCAGATACATTGTTTAAAGATGATATTTGAAAACATCCGACAGACTCAATATGGTGGCCAAAGGAAAAAACAAGCAATTCTAATACTGATTAATTTTATAAATATATATACTTGTAACTAGAACTGCCTAAATATTTTGTGTATATAAATATATATATATATATAAAGTGTATGTGCATAGGAACATACATGCACATATGTATTCATATAAGCCTAGTGTTTGAAGTGTTATATATCTTCTTAAAATAACAAAAAAGGTAGTTTGCTTTATTTAGCTGTGATACTGCACTGAATAGACATGTTCACTGAGCTGGTAATATCTAGAGCTTTTTCTTGAACACTTACAGTTCATTTCAAAAACCCTTGAAGAACAGCTCTAAGACTTTGTACCAAAGTACCTTGTCTTGTATGTTGGTATCATTTCTCCTAGCTTTGCTCCTATGGACTTATGTTAAGACTTGAGCAACATACATTGCTACCTCATTCAGAAAACCTGTTCCTCTCCTTCAGTTCATTAATGAAAATATTTAAGAACCTCAGAACTCACATAGCCTCTTTAGCTAGACATCATCTGTTTCCTTTCTTGTTAAAATATGACTACTTTTTTTCTCCTCCTCTTTCACTGTTGTCTCTGAATCAACATTGATCCTTCCTTGTCCAACCCCATTGTGAATGATATGTCAAATTCAAACCATTCCTGCAGACACTAACATATACATTCGCAGTCAGTAAAAGAAGTTATTTGTAACTCAGTTAGAGATGTTCCAATAGACAAAGATAAAATACCAACAAGAAAAAGAAAGTTTTTTGTTTTTTGTTTTTTTCAATTTCATCTGTGATACTGGAAATGCTCTGCCATAATCAGTAGTTTGAGCAAATGTGAATCTACATAAATCTACATTAATCTACAAATTTGATTGTGGCGCAAGTGTGTACACCCATTTGGCTAACCAAGACCATATAGCTGAAACGGGAAGTTTCTCTACAGACTGCAGAGGAGATCTGCAAGGAAATCTGAGAAGTTCAGCTGAAACATTTGGAGCAAACCATAAAGGCTAGAGTAGCCAGCCTGTCTGACATCTAACTGGTGTCTTCTCAGTGGTCAAAATGTGTCATATAGTCAACACACCAATGAGAACCAGAACTAAGCAAAATAAAGCTGCAAGCAAGCTTAGCCCTGTCTGTACCAGCATCAGCAAACTAAGCAAGGGCTTTTATTCTGAAAAAAAATCTTAACTTCCATCTCAGGTGCAAGATCACTATTTGAGCTTTTAATTGTGGGTGTTTCAGAGGGAAACTTTCATCTTTGCTCTTCAGTTTGAATAGGTGTTTGTAAGAACAAACATAGTTCAAAGATCTTCTAAATTATCTGAATGAAAATCACTTTCCCTGTCAATCAGGTTTATTTTCCTTGGTATTTGTGAAGTTGTAATGCTGTTAATGTTCTAGTTGTTCAGACAATCTACTCTGGCAAAAGGTAGTGAATTTCTAATTAAAAATTGTGCAAAAGATGCACAACATCTTATGAAGAAGGAAAAACGGCAGAAATCTATTATTTTATGTTAAGGGCAGAAATAGTGCTGTTTGCATAAAGCTGCAAGGTGACAGCCCTAAGAAATACTCTAGAAGTATCAGCTTTTGCATAAACAATACCATGGATTTGCATCATAATTGTATGGATATTGCATCACCATGTTAAAGAAATGAAGAATGGAAAGGCAGAGAAGATTGCCACACAACAGAAAAGCTTAGGTGACACGAGAGAGGAAAAGATACAGCCTGTGACATGTATGACTTCATAAATACCTGGTCACTTGCTGTCTACCTTAGAGAGAAGAAATGAGCAGACAAAAAGGAGCCTTTTGATCTTCATGGTGTGACACATGAATGTTTTGCTGTTGTTCTGATCAGCAGTATGGAAGATTGTCAGTATAATCTTACTGGGTATATGACTCCCTGTTGAGGTATGGGAAACAGCCACCAAAAACATAGGAAGTGTGGGATTATCTACCTGAACATGCTGCATTTGGTTTGGCTGAACTGTAACAGATACTAAACTGTGTTCTGAGAGAGATTTAATATACTCTGAACCAAGCATATTTTGATAATAACCTCTCCATTATATTAGTCATTAAGGAAACTAGAAAATACCAGTTCACAAGCTGAATAGAATAACTCTCCTCCATTCCAGACTTTTACTACAGTTAGAGCAATTTATTTTGGGGAAAAGCCAGGAAAAGATAGAGGGGGGGAAGTTGGAAAGAAAGCAGTAACAATTAGATTACTTCTGCCTCTGCTTTCTGGGTGGGTCTTCTGAATGTCAGCTTCATTATTCTGGATGTCAACTCCAGGCAGCATCTCCTAAATGTGGTTCCAAATGGTGGCCTAAATGGCAGTCCCTGTTGCACATTCTTTCTCCAGTAATAATGGCAGGCTTTTGGGAAATTCCTTTAGTTCATAATAAATTTCAGGAGTGCTAGCTTGAGAACAATGTTTGAGGCTTAGGCCAACACAGACTGGCAGATAAATGTTTCAAATGCACAATTTCATTTTCTCTTCTGAAAGTCTGTAGCCTACAAGTCTTGTTCTACTGGTGGGGAAGAGCCCAGATACTTTGAGGTGAAAAGGCCAACTTAAATAAAACTTGTATAATCTCACTGTCTCAAGGGCCCTTCATGGCTGTTTACCAGAGAGTCCAAGCCCCTTGCAAGCATTAAAGAAAGCATCTTCACTGTGGTTGCATTAAAGAAAGAATCCTTCTGTGAGGTCAGTTGGGATCCAAAACATGGACAAATTAAGTGAACAGACAACAAATCTGTGCCAGTGCCAGGAATCATGTTGTAATTCTCAATCCACAGCGTCAACTGCAAGAGTAATCTCCTTGCACATTTCTGGTAGCAAAAGAGAAAAAAAAAGTCCCTCACAGAAGCATTTTCCTTCTTGTTTAACATGGATTTTATCATGCATGGAACATCCTTTCTGTTTTCCCATATAGACTGTAGCAGGATGCTGAACTAAACTCCTGAATACATGTAAAGCTAGGCTGTTTAAAACAAGAGATTCAAATTTCAGACCAATTCAAAATGCAGAATTTATTTCTTACTAACAACTGTGCCTCAAGCACTAACAAATCTTCATGCCTCTATCTTATTTGTTTGGAGGGAGAGCCAGTACTTCAGCCGCAGGAAGCTGATTCATGGCCATAAAAGCAGCTCTTACCTCAGTCTGCTATGAACAGAGTGCAAAGTCTTCCTCAAGCTATTCTTTCTGTTTAGCAAAAAGGTCACTTGTCAGCCATATCTTGTCATGGACATTTTGTGGCTGCCTCTCCACAGCTCAGAGGTGCCAAACTCCATCTGAAAAGGCCCAGTCACACCTCGGTCCTCAGGCACGGCCATTATAGAAGAGGCGCTTGCACGATGAAGGTAGAACATCCAAATGCATTTGTCCTAAGCACCGTGCTCCTGCTCAGGGCAGGTTTCCCATGGTTTGCTTGGGAGAAGAGAAAGTATGTGGCTAGTTTTCCTCTCTTCTGATCACAGTTGTTTTCCTCCTCTCAATTATTTACATGAAATCTATTTAAACAATATAAAAATATCAAAGGAGCATATTTACTTCATTTTGCATTTAAAGTTTTATGGCTACCATGGAGAACCAAAAGAGCCCAGGGTAGAAACACATGACCTGAGCCACATTCTCCAGTTCGCTTTAGTCATTTGACTTGCTGATGGGAAGGCAGGCCAGAATCCCAATGCTTTCGCTCAGTGGCACAATGCAGGCTTAAACCCACACCCAAAGTCTTCCACACTTCTGCAGTTGTGACTCTACATTCCCACTGTAACATCATAGTTGCAAAGTAGAGGACTCACTACAGTGAATGAGTTCTTCACTTTGTCTCAGAACGAGACTGAAATTTTCTGTGCAGCATTATATTTGCAGTGGTACAACTTTGGTTTTGTCTTACATTGAGGAGCACTGAAGACCAGAAAAATTAACTAGTTTCACAATATCCTGTGGCTCCAGCAACTAGACCCCTAGGCATACGCTGTGCCTGCATCTGACTAATCCGTCTCCCTGCTGGCAATGAGAATAATTGAGAAAGCAGAAAGGCATCTGCGTATTTCCAGCTGTTTCAGTTTTGGCTCCCAGGGCAGGCTCCTTGACTGCCTGAAAGGTGCTGCAACCAGGTTGTCTCTATATGATAATAATCCCCAACAAATGTAAGTGTGTCCTTGCATACACAAACAGCAGGAAATAACTGAGTGGTGAATGTGTCTGTGGAGCTATGTTACCTAAATCTGCCTGAATCTGGCATTCCTGCAAAATAGCTCTATTAAGACAGATGCCAGAGTGCTTATGTAAAAAGGCATCAGTGAGCATTTTCCTTCTGACTGGCCATATTTTTTTCAGATTAACATAAGAGGAGCATGGCAACCGAGGTATAGAAACAACCTGATTTACTGGAGGAGGGAGAAGAGGAAGAGGGAAGGCTGGAGCTGTCTGTAACAGCTGACTGACCTGATAAGAAAGTGACTTTAGCCAAGTCCATGTCCAGTTGCAGCTTCATTTCTACTGCTCCCCTCATCCTCTCCTTGGGCTGGGCAGTATCCTTGCAAATGCTGGACATATCATGTTCTTAGGCATTTCCCTTTTATTACTGCTTCTATTCTCCTTGAAAACAGCTGCAAATTAAGTCTCGGACTCTAAGGGTATAGAGAATTTAATAATGAAAAGCCAAAAAAATATGCAGTAGGTGTGAGGCCAGAATAATACTCCCAGATAAATAGTCACACACTGTAATGAAAAATAGAACACAGTTCATAAGGGTTTTAGGTATGACTGTCTATTAAAGTCAACAAATGGAAGGAAAAAGGTGTCAGGTAAAGGGAAGGAGGGTTGTTTCAGTCATTTAAGCAAAAAGCTCCCAAAAGAGGAAGTAAGTCCTTTTCAGAAGTTAAAATTTCAGTGAGTTTCAGACCAGAATGAAATTCTACCTGGTAGGTGCCCCTACACTGAAGGAAGTCAGCATTATCAAATCTATTTTGAGTATTGCGCTGTATAAGTGCCATTTCAAAAGATTCATTGGCTATGTAGGCTTTTACTTTCAGCATATTTATTTCACCTCCTAAATGAAATCCAATTTGAGGCTATTAATATTAATGTGCTGAGATAATTCTGATGATGAATTAATAAAACACTTGGCCTCTCAATATGCTGTTTGCTCTTACCATTTAATGATGCTCTTAACTGGAAAAAGGAAGAGAGAGAACAGACTCCAACAGGAGCCTGAAAATTAGAAACCACTTCATTGTTTTTAGCTTGCCACTTTAATGACAATCGATAGCATTGATTTTGGACTAGAAAAGTATTTACTATATCTTTACCATGTGCTACAATCCCTATTTAGATTCCTTAAGCACAATCTGGTATATAATACCTGCTTAAAGTACTTCAACTGCTTGCTGAGAATAACTTCAAAAATATTAAATCTGTAAAGTTTGGTTGAGACTGGACTCTATTGCTTTATGTTTGTCATAAATATTGGGGGGTTTTTTTATTTTTTACAAAGCAATTCCTCTGCCACTGAAAGCACAGCTGTACCTTAGAAAAATCAGATGGCATCACCAATCTCATTCCTTTACAAGAGGAATTTCAGTTCACTAAACATTTTAGTTCAGATAAGGCTAATTCTCCTACCTTATTACACTAGAATAGATTTCCATTTGAAGAACTGAATACAGTTAATGTACATGATTTTTACATTAGTCTTCACAGTTAGCACACAATATTAATAGAAAAAGCTGAATAAAAAGAGGCTATTTCTACAGGAAACTAATGTAAAAACATATGCGTAGATGTCTATAGTGTCATATTCATAATTTATATAGTTTTTTATTATTGATATAAATGAATATGGAAAAAAACCATTCTAAGCTCACAAATACATATAATATAAAACAGTTAAAACACAGAACATGAATGCTAGTCTTTTTTAACTTTCATCTAAGCAAGAATAAAAAAATAACAATTCTAGCACTGTATTTGACAACAATTGCAATTTCATCTAAGATTTCATCCCTGGAAAGCCTGTCAAAATGGTGGCTGGCAGCATGTAGGCAGTTTAATTTTCAAAGAAGAACTTTAAAAGTTTTACCAGGAAGGTAAGCAAGAAAGTGAAGTCTGCATTCGCAACAAACTTAAAGCCCAGAGCTTTCATTCAAGCCAAATGGCCTCTGTTTGCAGCGGATCAGACCAGTTTACCTTAACTGCATTGTCATAGTATGCAGAAATAACAGCAGACAAAGAAACAACAACTGTAGCATATCATTGCTGGTATTAATAATAATATTACCAATAATTACTTTTCTAAAACAAAATTAAAATTGCTTCTTCAGACAGAAAACAAAGACAAGGTATTTATTGCTATTCTTTTTCATTAAACTGTGAAGCACTCAATATGCTAAGAGTCCTGTTAGCATCTAGAGAGAGTTCTCTGATGTGGAAGAGAGAGAAATGTTAATCATTTCTAAAATTATGCTAGTCAAGAGTCAAATGATTTCCATTTTAAATTTTTTTGTGACTAGGTAATAGCAAATGGTGTATTAGATGGTAAGGGAGATGGAAGATAGCATGGAGTACCTGTGTTCATGATGCTTCTTATTCTGAGGGTGCATGGATAGAAAATCCATACAGTAAGTCATAATGCAATCAGTTTACAAATAATTACAAGTATGCAGTTTACAAAATTTGCCCTCTGCAGCCATGTCTGAGGACAGACTAGGTAATCCAGGTCATCAGCCATTGAATGACTACATTAAAAACCTAATCAGTGCATTCTTATTTTTCTAGTATTTTTCCATCTTCCCCCTACCTGGAAGTTTCATTTCTCTCAGAGTTCCTAAAACTCCAAAAAGACAGACCAAACAGTCATCTGTAAAAATAAACATGTGTTCCACCTCTAAACACATTGAAAAGATTTAGAAAATATTCCTTTAGTTGTTATCACATTGCTTCTTTAGAACTAATACCGATTATCAAATATACCTGAAAATTTGCAGGAGAAATAATGTACTGGCCATTACACTACTTTAACTTCCTTCATTGAAAGTGTTCTGAGCCTTAACTTTTTTTCAGTATCCTTTCTCCTGTTTAGACGTAATTTCAATACAATAATTCCCACTTGCCAATACGTATGCTAATTACCCTTATCACCAAACTGGCATACAAGTTCTTCAGTTACAAACTGGTGATTCAGACTACATATGAACGGTGAATTTCAAAGATGGTGTTACTCATGACTTCTCCTTCCATAAACTCTTGGTTGAAAATTACAAGTTTGTTGAAACTATATAGGTTTGTATAATTCTTTCCAGTATTTCATCTTCAAGCTGAGAACTGTAATGAAGAGAAAAGAAACAAACAAAAAGCAACCCACAGCTCCTACCAACTCATTCCAAAACAACCAAAGCAAGCTGCTCTGGTAGCCACTCTAACCATCAACAAGATCTTCATGTTACAGCTATTGGAACAAGAGCCCTGGCTACAACTTGATTATTACAGAGGAATTTAGTTTACTCTAAATATGGAATTCATTTTCTGGATTATCTCTGTGATGGAAGGATAAGTCTTTCAAAATGCATTCAGTGCTTTGAAAATTATATTACCTACATTTTTGTTGGCCACAATTCAGAATGGCTATTTTGTGTCTGTAAGCTATTTTTCAGAGATAGTGTCAGAACATATAAATCAGCTGACTTGAGTAATTGATCTGTTATTCCTAAATCCCTATCAATGCTATGACTGATAATACATTTCTAGGAAGCTTCTAGGAAGCTGCTTCTTTCAGTCACTCTTAGAATATTTGTATGACCACACTTTGTGTTATAATTATGACCTCTGAGAGAAAAAGGAAACAAACTGAAAAGAATCTGAGCACCTTTAATTTGAAGATGCTTTTAAGAGACTGTTTTATTCTCTTTTTTCTATTTGCCAGCATAAAATTTTACACTTCTGAAACATCAATAAACTTGGTGAAACAAAATGAACTTTAAAATATCAAAATGCATTTGAAAATACCAAGTGACATTCTTTTAAACATTGTTCATTAGGAAGAGGATAAAACTTTCCTATATTTTAGCTGCAATTTATTTTCCTAAGCAGCCACAATGACGTTTTATAATTAGATAACCTGGGGCCAAACACTAAGAGTTTTTCAGTGTTGAATACCTTAAACTTTTGAGAAAGTGAGAGCAACGAGTACTCAGCTTCTCAAAGGATAGGTCAGTGTTTATATTACAATGTGTGAGAATCAGTTTTTGTCTTGTTTTTCTTAGACATAATTTGATGTTTTACAATAGAAAAAAAGTGGAAGCACACCTCAGCATATCACTTCTATCACTGGTGTGTATAAAACACTTCCCCTACACTTTTAAGGTGATGAAAAGGACAACTAGCTTGTGTCTAAATCAGGAGAACTTGATATGATGTCAAAGCCTTTGGCTAAACATAAATTGACTTAATTCTTTCAATAATGAACTTTGGTCCAGAGCATTTAACAACCACAAGAGGAGAAACCCAATATAAAAGAGAAAATCTCCTCATTCCGGTTATCTTGACTCCGCTGCAGGCAAAACATAGAAATATTTTTTTTAATCGAGATTCTCTGCAGCAGCCCATTCCAAATGCCAGTATCCATCACTGATGACTGGATCAATAGCTCTGTTTTGGCCCCAGTCTCCTACGAGAGATGGCATGCCATCAGTGACAGACAAATATCACAGTTAAGCAAAGTATCCAGCCAGACCTAGTAACATTTTTATTGATTTTTGTTGTGCAAATAATGTCTTTTTGGGCTGAATAAATGGCTTTGAGCCAAACAGTCATTGTTTATGATTCCAAAATGCAATAAAGGGACAGGAAATATATTATAGCCTATGTCTCAAGGCACACAACATAATCATCCTTTGGTGGTGAAAAACTATCCAGCTGAAACCATGAGTGCATATTTATCCATGCTTAAAGGTACCTGTAGGACTTGCAAATCTTACACAAAATGTCCTGTTAGGAAACAGATGGTATTGCCCTTTAACCTATTGAATAACTACTAGAAAACCAAGCAAAAAATAAGCACTATATTTCTTCAATCAATACAAAGAAAACACTTTATTATTTTTCCTTCAAATGAAATATCAAACTTGCCAAAATGGCACTAGCATGTTTTGAAAAAAACCAACAGAAAGTACCCTGGCTGCTTTTCAGTTGCTACAGAATTATAAAAACAGTGATGAGGCAGCAATATTTGTTGTTTTTGTTTTCCGTTCCTTTTTTTTTTCAAGAATTATTGAAACAGGTTTCATTTTTTTAATATTAAGAAATCATATTATTTATCTTTCTTTGAAAAAAAGGTTTATTTTCTTTTTACTTTTGTTAATTTAATAATTACTTAATCATTTAACCTAGCAACATAACTGAAAATATCTCCTTATTTATCTGTGTGCTAAAACCCAGATCTTTTCTACTGGATGTATATCCAATGTATCTAGTAAAATTATTTAGAAACTCTCTTCATTTCAGCTAGCATGCAGTGGCCAGATTTTCTAGACATCCAGATGTCATAAACAGATATTCTTTTGTAATGATATTGTTAAGTCACAAGCACAAACCATCAGCTGTGAAGGTCTGAGGAAACAAATATTTTTATAACTGTCAAGCAAACTGCAAAGAAATTTTAAGGATTTGGGGATTTTTTTGTTGGTGGTGGTATTTTTTTTTCTGTATCAACCAGAAATAAGCTGCACTAGCTGGTATTATTGCAAGGGTGGTAAAAATATTTTGCCCTCATTGCACAGCCTTGTCTTTTATGGAAAATATCAATAATTCAAACACCTTTCAGAAAATTCAAGAATATTTATCCTCACCCCAGAAGAGTCCATTCATCTGTAGGAAAATGCTACAGTAATCAAATGCCAGCTTAAATCCTGTCCCTCTTTTCATGTCTTTTAAAATTTCAAGCTTTTATTAACTCTCTTCTGACACCCCTAAAGAGACTTTCGAAGGCTTTGGAGTATAGGGCTGTGCCTAAGAAACGACACTGAAAATGTGGAATTTCATTTCATAAAATTTTGAAAATTAAATTGCAGAAAATATGATGGAAGTTGATGGGAAACTTCAAGAGGAGATATTGCTATATTAGGCCAGATTTGATAATGGCCTTATTATTACCACAAAACAAAGCCCTGATCCTTTTCTCAATAAGCCGATTGCAAAACTTTCATATACTCTACAAAAGCAGATATTCATTCTGAATTACGTAAAATCATTACAACAAGCCTCCCAACCATACATCCCTGCTATACACCTTGGATTTTTTTTTAAAGAGTTATTCAATCTTTATCAGTATGTCAGTGAATACTTACAAACATTTTTAGTGGACTTAGGCTTTTTTTGCATGAAATTTCCCAACATGACTGAGGCATCCCAACCCTGGGAAAATTACAGCCTGTGATGAGAAATCATGTGTGTTGAGAACTCCTCCGAGTCAAGACTTCTCATGAGCCCAGAGTTACTCCTGTGTCTTCAGGTTTGTGAAGGCAGAATGTGGAAAGTCAGAATAGAGATGAAATGAGACTGATGTTTGAAATATTACATATCATATATGATACCCACAGATGTGGCAGGTCTCTTCCCCCTGCCTATCCAGTCCATCAAAGTTCAGAAGAGATTTTCTCTACCCAAGCATTCTGTAACAGAAGAAATCAGCTTCTGAGAGAGGTGCTATCAGATCATAGACTTAGTCTTCTGTCCCTCACTGACTGTTCTCAGCTTTCTGGACACTTTACAAACTCTTTCATGAGTAATCTCTCATCTGAGAAGCTAAATGGAAACAAACTCTCATTCTCCCATTTCACAGGGGTCAAGTCTCTCAGATCAAAATCTCTTTTTCTTTGAATCCCTATCACTGAAGCATGTATGAAGCAAGTCTCTCTGAATCCCCTGCCTTGTCTCATGACAAGATTTTTTTGCTTCAAGAGTAAGAATTAGAAACCAGGAAGAAACGCCTATGTATCTAGCCTATTTCTAACCACCTATCTTAGCATGACATGAATGGCCTTCAGGTGTCTGTTTATTTCCATTAACTGTATGGGGAGCCAAAATTACTGGCTCAGACTTAGATGTCTATCTTACTTCTAGATAGATAGATAGCTAGGATAAATGAATCCTACCTTTGGTCATTCAGAAGGTTTCAGACTGCAGATTCTGAGAAGATGAGGGTCTCTTCCTGTATCTGTGTCCCTTAGGATGTCCCTTAGGATTGAACTGGGCAGGACTTCAGGCACTGTGTTTCTTTGTATTTTAAGCTGTCGTGCATTCTGAGACATCTATTTACCTAGCAGAGACTTTAGCTTTAATTTTTATCCAGAAAGCAGATAACTAATGTTAAGTATTATGATGCTTGTCTTTAGATGCTAAAATGTTGTATTGGATGTGGCCTATAACAAAGCATTTGTGTGTACTGAAATTGAACTAGCAGTCAGATTAAAGCAATTGGACCAGTTTATTCTCCTGAAGACATGCACACTTTTCTTTCTTTTGTAATTTAGAGGGTTTCGGGGCATTTTATTTGAAATTTTAAACTCTGATAAATCAGAAACATTAAACCACACAGTATGAAGTTACCAGTGAAAACTTCTGCATGTAATCAGCTAGGTTACTAGTTCTGTAGACTCAGTAGCCCTTGGTAAACTCAGACCCACAGTGAATCATTCCCTAGTCAAAGGAGGGGGCTTATATAAGACCCAAGCTGGGTGTTAAGTGATCTGCAACTGCTCCTCCTGCAGACCTCACGAACATATGTTCACATGTTTAATACAAACCATCTGTGCCAATAAAATCCTGGCCATTGTCATGCCAAGGAAATTCAACCTTCCCTACAGACTAAGTCCTGTCTATGTCAGTTGGTCAGGCACATCTTCTCCTGGGGGAGCTGGATCCTGCCAACTGAGTACTTGGTTTCAAGAGGGCAAGGAAATATGCTGTATTATCATAGGATGGGAAATCTTCTTGCAAAGACTAGTTACCTGTGAAGTGAAGATACTGGAATGAACATTGTTAGAGCATGAAATCACTTTCACTGATGAGGTTGAAAATAATGGAATAGAAATGGTTTGTTCATAACACCTTTATTACAGCTCCTGTTTTCTCTTTAGGTAAAAACCCCTCTGTCCATTGCCCTCATTTCGAATGTGAATACAAGTAAAAGTATTTTTACAGCAGATGCAGAAAGGTAAAAACAGAAGTGCTTTACTGGCTGGCTTTTAAAGACAATGACAGCTGTGGCCAGACTGATCTCTCAGTCCCACCGGCAATGTTTTTATAGCTGTTAGAGTAATGGCTTTTATACTTACAGTTAACTAACTGTTTTCATTGCAGATCCTTGTCCTCTGGTGTTATCTAAGTTTCTGTTCCTTTTCATAGCTGAAATTTTCCACACAGTCTGTACCCAAAGGTAAATTACTGGGAATGCTTTATAGAAACTTTGAGGCTTGTGAATTACAGCTTTGCATTGGACTTCACATCTTGGAGGGAGAAAAGGGCTGATGGAGAGCATGGGTAGGCTTGGGAATGTGCAAACATAAGGTCTGCTCAGATGCACTTAGCCAGCATAGGGCTTAAAACAGAGCAGCAAAGATTTGCCTAAGCCAGGCTTCTTGAAGGAAACAACATAAGCCAGTGGATAGGCCCCTAACAAAAGAGTCTAGATGTCTTGTGATCTCTAGCTTTCTCTTAGGTTGCCATGTGATCTTGGGAATGCTACTTCCCCTCTAGGCCTTAATTTCACAGTCTGTAGATGCTTAGAGGGACACCTAACCTACAATTTGATTTCAGATCTTTCTGAAATGCCCATTTCTACTGGAATGCCTACAATGCATTAGCTGACTGATAATAGTAAGTTTAAGGGGGAACAAAGGGTTGTCTATCATACACTTGAGAGGCAAATCTCCCGCTTGATCACTTTATGTGAGCTGTTTTTTCCTTTGTCAGTCATATTCGTTTGTTTTGTCTTTTTACATTTAGAGTTCTTTGGTACAGGAATTATTTGTATCCTCCCAAACATTGCTAGCAGATTTTGAAAGACCATATTAGAAAGAGGAGGAAAGTGAGATTTCTGCCTCATATAGAGTCTGATGTTCCCTTTAGAACTTCTGAATAAGTTTGCCTTTGGAAAATAAAGGATCAGAGCTGGGCAATATTCAAACCTAAACAAATTGCTGCAGTTTTTATTAAAAGTAACAAACTCTATAATCTACCATGAGCTGAAACAGAGTAGCTCACAATTGCACATCCTTTAATGCCTCCATAGCATAATAAAGATATGATTACAGTATATGCAAGCATATACAAGCAATCATATGCCCAGGGAAGATCACAGACACAGGTCAAAAGAGCAAGAGAAATGAAATGGCAGCATCATTAACAATTAGTGCATAGTTTCTGCAGAGGCCCTGAGAATATCCTTTGGTTACATCAGTGTGTTAAAGCTCAGACTGTTGCATGTCTTCAGGGATACAACAGCTATGATAGATAAACTTGTTTTGCAGGGATGAATAACTCCAATATGAGCTACAGGTTCATAGCCTGTAAACTGTATGGTTTCTCCAAGAACTAGGAGATTTCAGACACTTTTATGGGTTGGTAGAGGAAATCTTCATCTTTATAAGGAAATCATCTCAATGACTTTGGGTTTTTTTCTGATACTCTGATGCTTAGGAAAGAAGAATTAATTAGAGCAGCAGTATATGCACATTCTTGTGTATGAGAGAGAGCTCCATCTCCACACTTCCTAACTATTTAAGTCATGCTAAAGTACTCAGTCATTTGATCTCAGCATCATCTGGGGACCAGCTGTCCTGCCAGCTCTCCCACTCCCCATGTGGTCTCTGCACCCCACATGTTTCCGGCCCTTTTTCCCACAGGCCTTGATCTCCCTGTATGCACCAGATACCCAGACTCCAGCTCCCTTGCTTATCTTAGAAGTTATCTGTGCATGGTGCTAACGGGGGTTTCTGCCTACATTCTTATCTTCAGCAGCTATCTGGCCAAGCCTATCACTAGTTTGCCAGGGTGCCACAGCAAAAGCACCATTTCTGGAAAGTTCCTGTGTTACTCAGTAAAATAAATCCCAAGAAAAGGCATGAAAGATGCACAAAATATAGAAGATTTTTTTGACATCCTGATACTGTACTTATTGTCTAGTAAAAAAAAAAAACAAAATAGGGAAAGAAACAGACTCTGAGGGACAGTGACTGTCTTTCCAAAAATCAAAAGTCTATCCACACCGGAAGTTTGGGTCATCAAACATAGAATGAGTTCTTTACCTCTTTCTGCTTCCCTGCCCAGTGATGCTGAGCTCTCTGTAGGTGTTACAACCATGCTCTGCTCTTAGAATCCACTCCTTATTATAATCCTAATATTATACTATATAATCCAATATCCTAAATAATCCATTTGTTGATAAATACCCTATATAGAATACTCTTGCATTTAATTCCATTGAGGTGACTTTAGATTCATTTGTCTATCTTACCTTCCTTTTTCAAAGGCTATATGGTCACCTAGGATTTATCTAGCAATAGAAACTCAGATATGTTGTGCTATTTCTGTACATTTCTTGTATTATATTATATTGCATTTTATGCATCCTCAATTCAATCAGAGATTAGATCAGAGAAATAAAATACCTTCACCATGAGCCCAGTTTAGAATGGTACATTGGACTTGATTACCAATACCTCTTTAGAAACAAGAGTTGTACTATGAAGTATTACTTAGTCTCCAACTGAGCTCTGAATGGCATCACTTCAAAAACAGAAACTAGCTAGTTTTATCAGAGTAACATTCTCAGCAGCATTTTTTACTGTGGCAGAACAATACACTGATTTGCAAAAATGCACATTGGATTACAGGTTGTCTCTGCATGATCCTCTGTTTATGTGCAGGTAGACATATTTTCACCTTTCTTCTCTCTAATGTTAATGCTTAGCCAAACTTTTAGGCCTGGGATTCACAACTCAACAAAAGGTTAGCTCAACTAGAAACATTATGTTAGTAGGAAATCATTGGTTTCAGGAGCCATGTTTAGAAACCACTGTTTATAGATTTCTTCTGAATGCCTAAGTATTGTGGATTTCCCCTAGGGTTGAGAAAGTTGTAGCAACTCCAGTAATTCATCTGTGTTCATGAGTTAAATGTTTAAAATGACTTCATCACTGTAGACAGTATCTGCAAAATGTTCCCTGCACCATGCAACCATACCATTCAGGATTAGGGCCTAATATAGCAAAGCATGGAGCACATGCATAATTTTAAGCATGAGAGAAGTTTGATTTATTTCAATGAACTGGTGCTCTGGAGTTTGACTCGATCAGAACCAACACCCTTACATCAATGACTAATGCAATGAGTCAGGCTAAATATCTAGCGATGGAACTGAAGATAGGGAGAGAAATCTTGGTCTCAGACAGCTGTGTAGCTTTGGTGAGGCTTTCAAGACATGAGGATAGCCAAGCATTGGAACGGGCTGCCCAGGTGTGTTCAGTCCAGGGGTGTTTAGCCTCCCTCCTTTATCCAGACTGGATAAAGCCAGGTTTGGCTTCATAGCTTACCCTGCTTTGAGCAGGAGATTGGACTACAGACCTCATGAAGTCCCTTACAATTTTGCAACAAATTCTCCTATGATATAAGTATACAAAATTCCACAATCAAACCCCTAAATTGCATCAATTTACCTGTGGTCTCACTTCTTATGTTTAACAACATTATGAAAAGCAAACATTGATTATAGAGACCTAAGATGTCATCAAAGTTTTGGCCCTGACTCCTGGTGGTATATGTAAGTTGTCGTCTGGTGGTTCTCTCTCTTCTAGCTCATATTTATTGAAGATAACTGCTAATGAGCAAAATGTTTTTAAAAGCGGAAATTGCTAGATGAGAAGAGCAATGTCTGTAGTGTGATGATGATCTTAATGGTTTAATGAAGGGACACACAAACATGAGCCTCACGTTATATTAGACATTTTTGAACAAACAAAAGTTATATAAGGTTATTTCAACAGAATATAGCTGGACATGTAGCAGAAGGGGTTTTCTAAATGTATTGGGTGTTTCTAACCATGTTCTTCTGATTAGTAAATACTAACAAGCAGTATCTATTCATATAGCAAAATATTTTTAAAGTTCTTTTGTTTCTTGCTTGTAGTATATATAAAATGATAGAAAGTATCATTTTGAAGAACAGAAAAGGACTTTAGCACCAAGAGAGAATTAAGAAAAGGAAAAAAAAAAAAACACTATTGCAACAATATTGTCATAGTAACCTATTCCTCCTGGACTGTGATTATAGGAATCAGGGAGTGAGCAAAGCAGTCATGAGGATTTTTCTGGGTTATCTGGCTTTGAAAGGATCATGTTCAAACCCTGAAAAGATAAAAGAGAGACTATACAGAATGTAAGCTGCACCGTTAAACATTTCCATATGACAAACTCCTCTCCTGAGATCTGACCTGCCTGTAGATTCCCCAGTTTGCAGATCTAAAGGAACCAGGCCCACCCGTGCCTGTTCTAAAGAGAAGAAGCTGGGTTTGAGTAGCTTTTGAAAACTGCTTTAAAATTCTCTCCAGAAGATGCCTCAATAAAAAAGGAAGATATATCCATAAAACATTCAAAAGAAAATCTCATAAACCAGAATTTTTAGAAAGTAACTCATCTAAAAATGATTGTAAAAACAATATCCAATGTAGGCATTTCTGAAAAAAATCACTGCCCTGTGTAGAAGACATTTCTTTTTCCTAAAGATAACTGGTAAATTATGTCCTTAGGCAACAATCCTGACATTTATACACATGCATAACTCTAAGCACATGGCTAGTTTCATAAACCACAATGGAACTATCTGCATTCTTAAAGTTAAATGCATGTGTAAGTGTCTGCACAATTGAGATCTGTAGTCCTAAATCAAAACCTTATCTGCTAGCAATAATTATACTGGTGGGACAGAAAGTTTGAAGTACAAGTAGTGAGACATAGATGTTTCTCCTTCATCCAAAAGAGTGTTCCTCCACTATAACTCTGGCATGGGCCTGAAGACACACTAAAATCTGAGCTCATCTTCCATCCCCATGGTAAAACAGAGCCTGAGATGAATCTCAGGAAAATCTGGGTGTCTGCTGCCTTTTAGGACAGTCCTAGTTCTACACCTACCTATAGCAGCTAATCCCAGTGAGCACACTCCAGTTATCACCATATTCCATAGCTGCCCATTTCACACTGTCATGTAGCTGAAATCAGGCAAACAATGTGGCTTTAAGTTATTCCAGAAAGCTCTTGACATCAAGTACCACAAGACCAGGTAGGATTTGGAGGCAGCCTGAAATCAGTCTGGACATCCAAAGCAAAGCTGCAGGTATCCACCAAGAGAAAATATTAGTACAAATAGAGCATACTACTGAATACCAAATGCTCAATGTAACGTAAGATTGCTACAAAGAAAACTATCAAAACTGTAAGTTTGATCAATTATCAAAGTAAAATCAGGCACCCAGTTATACATCAAATAAACAGCCATCTTATAAACAGAGATGTAAAATCCTTTTTAAAATTAATAGGAGTTAAGTTAAAATCCACCTATTAATTTCTGACACCCATAATATATAGATGTGTAACCTCTTAAGAGAGCATATCGCTCATCCTTTTTTAAATCTATTCTTAGCAGATGAAGAACAGCTTCTCTGGCAAGCTTCCCATGGGATTTAGTAACTATTGTATAGCCACTTAAAGTAGTCATTTCTCATCACAAGATTCCTGTTAATTAAAAAGAATAACATTGTTAATCAGGTACATCATCACATCCACGGATTTAAAAAGGCTATTTTGATCAGCTGGTGCTTTGTGAAATGTCAGTTGCTCATGGTCTGTCCTGCATTTGAGAAAGCTGGCACTTTTTGGAGAACTAGCCACAGATTGTCTACCAGCTTAGCTTGACACCAGAGGTCTCTTGATGACAGAAAGGCCACTCAAATGCACATCTAAGTTAAGCAACTCCTCTACCTAAAGAAATCAGTCTGGGGTTCCAAGAACTTTGTTTTTCCTGCCATGTGTGTTTTGCATGACAAAACAACTTTCTTTCTTTTGCCAAATATTCTTTGCAGATCTGTGAGCCTCCTCCCTGCTGCACATCCCTCAGGAACCTTTAGGCGGTCGGCTGCACAGAACTCAATTACAGCCCAGCCTTCTGACAGCCCAGGGGTGTTTGAATGCAAGCATCTTCTCCTAACTCAGGAATTTTTCACAACAGTGAGTATCAACAGCAGCTGTAACAGTTTTATGAACTGCAGAAGTTAGGAAGTCTGGTTTCTTGTGACTTTTGTTTTGTGGTTGAATTGCTCCATGTCTAATGGATTAATGCCTCCATAACACATTTCCACATGGATTTTCTGATTCTAATATTAGAAATCATGGTACATCCTCCATTTCTGCAGGCCGTTCTCCTCCATTCAGCCACCTGAAAGCTTATGGAAACTTCATATTTTTTGAAATCTCTACTCTTGTGTCAAATCTGTTAGATTTGCTAAGAAGTTCAAAAGACATTAGACAGACACTTAGATCTTCTAACTTTATAAAACTTATTTCTTTAGGGAACCAAGCTAAAAATCTACTGACTTTCCATATTACTTAAAAAATCAATGTGAACAGTCGACCGCATCTTCACAGATGCATTGGTCATTGCCACATGTTTCAATAATCATTTGATTATTGCCTCTTATTATCATTATTATTAATTAAAGAATGATACTTGCTTTTTTTTTTCCTACTATAGTCTACAAAAAAAAAAGGTCCAAAACTTTCAGCTTTTTAGATTGGCTGAAAACTTGAGGCCTGGAGTATGGAATGGAACTCAATAGGTACCAAATCCAAGGCCATGAAAGATTATGAAGCTGGAGATAAGCCATAGAAACATTCATTAATAAATTTTGGGCAAGTGTGCCATAGAAAGAAAAAGTCAGCTGAAACAAAAATTTGCTAGACTGATGACAAGAATGGAGAGCTGTTGCAACTGAATATCTATATCTAAATAACAGTTAAGGAATTAGAGATCACTGTGATGGGAATGTTTAGAAGACTGTAAATGAGGCCAGTTTTAAAACCTTGCAAAAATCATTCATTAACAACACAGTCTGTGCTAACCGTTACTTCTCACACAATTTTAATCATTCCCACTATGTATGAAAACTGTTAGTTCTTAATGCTCGTACCCTTAGCTCTGAGTGTACAAATTAGCTGGGAGTATACAATACCATGGAGCAGATACCATATACTTAACAATGATGGCTGTAGTCCTTGATGGTCTTAGTTATGGAGGCCAAGGCAATCAGGCTTGAGAGCATTTTGGGAAGAGAAGTTGGAACAGAAATGGGCTTGTCTTCTTTCTTCTCCAGTTTTCCTTGCTTATGCCTTATTTTTAAATGTTATTTTCCCCCCTCCTAAAAGGGGGTCTCATCAACTACTCCTTCCTTGTCTTCCAGCCTTCTGTTACTTGAATGCTTCCTACCTGCAACTACACACATTGTTTTTGTCCTCTTGATGGCCACATTGCTCACGTACTTACATAAAATTCTTATATATTGTGTCTAGCTATGCCATCACAATTTTATAAAAAACTTGTATATTGTTTTTGGTTACAGTATTTTAGTATGTTCATATATGGCTAACCAATATTCATACATCCCAATTAATACATTTGTAAAATATAAGTGTCACAGATCTATGTTTTGGCTTCAGAAACTATCTTATAAGAAGAGACTAAAATAACTTGGCTGAGAACCTAATAAAAATCAGGTGGAGAAGGGTTGCCTGTTACTGCCCATGAGATTCCAAAGTAGCCTTTCAGAAGAGGAAATTAAGTGGGGAAAAAAAAAAGAATACTTCTAATTTTAAAATGGAGCTGATCAATTCAATCAATTTTTGAAAGGAACAATATGTTGTTATTTCTGCAATAGCAGAGAACCAGAAATGATGATTCAGTTCATGTTCTATAAACTTTTGTTCTCCTTTCGTATGTTGGATGATCATTAAGTCACCCATGGGAGGAGAGAATTAACAGTCCATGAAAGCAGGAACTACTATAGTGACCTGCCAGTATGCACATCCAGCAAAGAGTAGGCTTCTTCTGAACCCTTTTGTGACTAAAACATTCACAACCTGCTCCAGCTTTTGTGGGGAGGCAGTGAGTATTTAATGAGTGACTTGAAGTTCTGTAGCCTTGAACAGGAAATGTGTCATTCCTCTCAGCATTTAGTCTTGAATTTTCATTTATATCCTATCAGCCCTAGAACTGAGGATTCTGTGTGACAATTTTGGGAGTTTTATCTTTTTGGTCAAATTAGGATGACAGTTAATAGTTCTGAAAAGGTAATATTAAATAACTTAATGGGAAAGTAGACTTCATCTTCTGTCTTTCAGTTCTTAATATTGCAGTAAGAAACGCAGGGTACTCACTTTATACTTTACCAACAGCCACTCAGTCAAAGCAGAATTCATAACAGATAGAGACAAATCATCTGATGGCAGAGGTTAAAAGAAACCTGTTACTATGACAACAGATAGGGTCAGATAACAAAATGAACAGGCACTTTTGATCTTCAAAAAATTCTTTTTCCTTTGCTCTCTCCTCTGTTATCTGGACCACTCCATCAAACACCTAGCAGATAACAGAGTTGAAAACCAATCGACCTTCAAGAAAGACCAGACAAGTTGGAAAGTCTATGGAAAGGTTACTATTACAGTGGAAGTGCTTATGATTATATTTTCTCTGTGTGTGTGCATGTGGGTGTATTTTACCAAAGTAACAGAGTACTGTTCAAAAGGCTTTACAAAAGTCTAACAGTGCAACATAAATGTAGTTTTTTATAATGCCACTCAAAAAAAGGAAATAAAAAACAATGAGATCTGAAATTATTTTCTACATAATCATGTTGTGCAGTTAGCATATAGTGGGTAAAAAAATAGATTAAGGAATCTTTAGATTTTGGAGTAGTAATTTGTTGTGCATGTCTTACCACCAAATGTTACTTCACATATGCTATGAAAGCTGGAAAAATACCTCTAAATTGCAAGACCTAAAAAGATTCCTATGTCATTTCTATTATTATTTTATAGAATTTTAAGGATTTGTATATTGATAAAAGCAGTACATTATGCACTGATAAGGTGGAAGAAAAAAACCCAAAGCACTATGTTATTACACTTAGCAGCCGAAGTGACTAAAGAAGAGGAAAAAGAAAAAGGCAAAAAACAACACTAGCTTCTTTTCCCTCTGAGGCTACTGAAGAAGTAAGTTTCAATGCATGGATTAAAAAGTCGGTGTGGGGAATGCCACTCCTGCATGTAGTAGTCCCACTCTCATAAGGGGATCTCTCAACTTGGGAGCTGGGCTACACAGAAGGTACATGGGGCCAGTGGTTCTATTCCTACATTATTTCCCCGACTTCCTCCATATGATGTTGCCCCCTAACAGTTACCTAAGATGGTGTCTATTTGAGACATCAAATTGAGTTTAGTCTCAGTATGGAAGATCTTCAGTGCTTCATGCTGTGGGCAAGGAATCTGTCTTGGTGACTCTGGCCCACACTCATCCACGGTACTTGGGTAGTATACTAGATCTCCTATGTACTTCAAAGGAAATATTTATTCCACTGTAGGAGCAAAAGTTCAGTTTGGAAATCTCACAGGGAATCTCCCGCTGATATAGCCAATTTTCGCACAAAATCAACTCAGTCATGCCAAAGTTACCTACCAACAAAAAAGAGATGATATTGTGTGCTGTTATTTCATAAAGTGCAGTTACTTTCAATATTATCAGCAAAGAGAGATAAAGAATCACTTTCTTCACCTAAATAAAAATGGATTTTTTTCTTCCTTTCTGTTGCCAGCAAGAAGTCTAGACCAAATTGCCTATTAATAAAAAATACTAACATGACTTGACTAATGTTCTTGAGTAGCCAAAACCTGATCTTGGAACTATTCAAGAAATTTCAAGGAAGTCCTCTGTTCTTACTGAGATAGTCTCCAAGAAAAAAAACGGTTTGATTTCTCTCTGAGAACTACCAAAGCACTATCCATAGTTCAGACTGATGAGGGAAAAAAAATCAATCTTTAGGATATTCTGCATATGATCAAAGATAGTACAACTTTGCTAGCACCTGTTTACTACCCAAACTTATTGCTCTGTTTGCATACTGTGGATAAAAAATGAGGTTGAGGCACCTTTGAATTTTAGAATAGTAACCCACTGTACTTATCTCACTCCTTGCCACTAACATACTTAATAGCATGTCGTTATGCCACAACAGTCTGAGATTAGCTTTAAAATAGTAGCTATTTAAAAAAATGGATCTGTGTTTTATTTTTATTTATGTTTCTTGAGCTTTTAAGTTCCATCTTTCTCAGCTTTTCTAGTAATCCTTGTAATTTCCTTGTAAATTTGTAATTAGGAAGGTGAGTCACTTATTTCTCTCCAGAAATGGGAACTAAATGTTTGTATAATCACTTATGTCCAGATGAGGTTTCAGCAGAAGCACAAGCATTGCAAGAGTTGTCAACAATGGGAAAAAAAGATTGCTCTACAACAAAGTTTCAAGCTTGACTCTCATATACTCTTACTAAAGGCCCTTCATGCAGTTCTTGTAGGATTAAGATGATTTACATTTTTACTGCTGGAATGTTTTATATGATGTCTCCTGCAAAATAGAATTTCACAGGAGACATCCTGTAAAATCCTCCAAAACTCAGAAGCCACTAGGAAACAAACAAACCAAAACACCCAGGATGTCCTGTTAGCAAAAATGGAATTTCTCATCCATTTGTTCCCTTAGCAGTTTTGTAACAGAGTTGAGAGGAACTGAAGTGATCCTTTAAGGATTCAAATCAGAGCAGTACTGAACTGCATTTCCTATGGTGGTTCATGGAAATTGCCTCCTGGAAAAGAGCATTCAGGAAACCTGTAGCCTCTCCTATGGGCAGATTCCCTGGCCAGACTGCACCTTTTAACAGCATAGTCTCTGTAACCTGCCTGTTTGCTTGTACTGCACCGGCTGTGGGAAGCCCCTTGGAGACACAGTGTGACATGCAGTCCCACTGGGGCAGCTGCTGCATAGGGGAGGCACAGGATTGGCACGCTTTTCAAGGAAGTGCAGTCTGGTGACAAACTGATCTGAAACTCAGCATTTCTGGTCAGTTCAAGCAACTGAAATGTATCAGGCTTAAATGAACTCACCTGAACCGAAAGGAAGAGCTTTTCATTTCTCAGTGTACAATTCATTTAGAATGAAGCCTCCAGAGCTGCCAGTATCCGAGAACTGTGAGATACCTCAAAAAAATCAAGCAGCAAGAAACTTTACAGGTGTTTACAAATACTCCAAATTATCCTCAAACAACTGCTGTTGTACAGCGTGTGCATATGCTTGTTGATGACTAATCATGAAGGAAGCCAGGGTGAGGGCCTTAGAGCCAGTTTGTGCATGCAACAGACAGCGTGATAGTGGCACCACCCTTTCCCTCATCCTAGAAGGTCCTGTCTTTCCATTGCTCAAAATAGATACGCAATTCTCTGTCCCTCTGTTTAGAGTGCCAGCAAGGTTACCAATTAATACTAATTACTGGAAACTGAACTAGGACCATTGGAGGCCTTTTGTTCAGCAGCTGTTTTTCTTTCCCCACTCTATTCACATGGGAAAAACAATTCCTGATTTCAGACAGTGAATTTTTCTAGGTAATGAGTATACCTGTAAAGCTTGCTGTTTATTTTCCTCTTCCATATTCTTCCATTTAAGAAAACCATTCAGAGAAAATGATTTTAAAGTAATCCCACAAAATGCTGATATCAACTACCCAATAAAGTGCCACTGTTTGGTAACTATTAAGCTTGCCTTTTTAGCAAAATAAAAGTGTGCAGGTGAATATCGCACTGTATGTCAATACCTGAAAAAAAAGAGATGTTATAGCAAGCTAAATAATTGCCTAACAGTACTTGTACTAATGACCATAAACTTCCACTATGCTAATTTTTCTCTGCACTTTTAATTACAGATCAATAATACTTTGTGGTTGACATTTAAAAATGCTGACCTGCATGTAGGAACACAGCCTGAATGAAAATATACAATGTGGTACTGAATTTGCCCAATCAATAAACTTTGCCATTTAACAAACAGTAACATGTAAACAGTCACCAAGATTAGCGAGTGTAAAAGACTATTCTTCAAGTGCTTAATTATTGTTTAATAACATATAAGCTTCAGTTCACTGACAGAATTCCACTGCTGTGAAAGTCAGTCATTCTGTTGTTTGATTGCTTTGTTTAGGCATAGCATCTCTTTCAAAGGTTTGAGGTTAGCTGTTGCCAACCCAAAGCTAAACAGCACTAATATACTCTTTTAGAAAAAAAAAAGTTCTCAAAGATCAAAAGATTAAAAATTGCATAGGTTTTAGCTTACTTTTTCTTACTTAGATAAGTTATTTTCTGTTTAAAATTGTCCTTTTTGTGACAAGTATATTAAATAAATGGGATCAAGGCATTAAATAGTACTCACATATGTGGATATCAATATCGTATCAATGATTCCATTTGAAACTAAAGGCTAGAATCAATAAAATGCCATTCAAATTTCCTATAGCAGCTTGTGCTGAGATAACTAGGTAAGAACAATTTTTTCAACCTTCTGGCCATGTACACCATTGGGTTTTTTTTTTTCTTTTTCTTTTCCTCCTGTGTATTTTGTCTTCACTGCAGCAGTAGCTGAATTGTAACTTGAACATCGTCACTACCTGACTCCTGTGCACACACAAACATAAGTAGGGGTTAACGCTGTGGAGTATAAGAGGAAACATAAGTGAGGCTGAAACTAATAATTCAATGGAAGGAATCAATGATTCTCAAATGTTAATGTACATGTAGTAAGCTCAAGTGCTGTTTTATTGTTTGAATGTTCTGTCCTAAGCCAGGTTGGTGAGGTGTAGGTAACTAAAGCTAATGTTGTGATCAGGATGACCACTTCATTCATCCTTACAATACTACCTAAAGCATGTGACCCCTAAATATCATTTTCTGCCTAAATGATACTTATAGTAACAGATGCTACATCAGAAATGCTCCTGTTTCGCTACTGTGTGAGAAAGGGCAGAGGGTTTGATCCCAGAGATGGATGTAAAATGGAAATCTCCACCTATGAAAAATATTACATTTTCTAGGAGAAAAAAAAAAAAAGAAAGTTGAATCAGGGAAAAGAAAAAGATGCCATAGGTCTCTTGTCCTGAAGCCAGACTTGGAGGAGGAGAGAGACACTGGCAGGCAGGCAGGTGCGTGACTGCCTTCTGCCTATACTCCAGCTCATCTATAAGAACTAAAATTGACAAGAATCTTTTAGGGAAGACCAAGCAACTGTTGTTTTTGCATCTAGACAGTATATCAGACTGTATAGAAATTTTCAGTTCAGGGAGAAAGAAAAAAGGGATTTTGCACTGGGAAATCATTTCAACAAGATATTACCAACAAGCGCTATGTGCTGCTTATTTCCTGGAGCTCTCAATCAGAGCTGAACAGATCAAGAAATTGTCTCATTAAGGCAGCTATTGCACATTTTTAAATTTAGAGCTCACTTTTGCAGCTGTTATTGACATTAAAGAGCACTTACTTTTGTAAGTAGTTTAAATTAAGTCCTTTTTAATCAATAGATTTATTATTTCCTAACTGGGTTAAGTATCTCCATAGCTACCAGAGCTGACTTAGCAAAGTCTGCTTCGGAGACTTTGCACAAAAGTAAATAATGCAAAATGTGTTCAGTGGCTAGATGTTTTCCCCAGGGATTTTTCACTGAGCAATATCAGCCTCCTACCGTATAAAGCATAGAAATGTCTCTAACCCCAGCTATGCCATCCAGTGTAACAATGAGAAGGAGACAGGAATGGAAATGGAAAGTGAAACTCAGGAGGGATGAGCTAAAACAGATTTCAGGGCTTGGTATTGCTACTGTGCACACATGGTGCATGAATAGTTTTTGTTAATATTGCAGATTTCTGAATGTTGATCGCCTAGTGTACGCACCAGTTTTGTGCCTGACTTGTAGCATGTTTTGCAATCCACATAGACACAGCCTATCTCCCACTTACGGTCATTTGCATCCAGGCCCAAAGCATGCCTGTCACAATGCCCACTGAAGGACATTTGCCAGGCTTGCTCAGAGGACACTGAGTGCCACAGAGATGCTCAGTCCAAAACACAGCTAGAAAATAAAATAAAAACAAAAATAAAAAAACATAACATAACATAACACAACATAACATAACATAACATAACATAACATGACATAACATAAAATAGCCTTCCACATTCGGAATAAAAGCTGTGAAACTAGAATATTTGCCACCGAAATGGGACTAACGAGTTCTCAGTCCGAGAGGGCTTGAACCTGCATTTCCCAAATCTCAGGGATGTTCTGAACAACAGGTCATAAAACAGTGTGGATGGGAGCCTCTCTTATTTCTCCTGTAGGATCTGAGTTGCTGCACAGCTCAGACTGCAATAGTCACACCAGAAAGCAGGCAGGTCAGATGCAGTTTGACAAGTATCTTCAGAGTGTGACCAAATAGCCAACATTTCAAACGGAATGTTTTGGAAAAACAGTGATGAGCCTACTACATATTAGGTGTCTTGAGCCTATTACATATCAGGTATCTTGAGCCTACTACATATTAGGTATCTTAGGTGTTCGCAGTGTCTCATTTTCCCTGTCACTGCTGTGCACTACTTTTCTAGAGCTACACACCTAACTTTCAGTTGTTGTGGTACAGTCTCACCATGCCTATATTGCACTCTGGATTTGATATCTAGACTCCCTGACATAATGTCTGAGAATAGTTAGATGCTGTATAGTAGGTTTCACTGCAGCTGGCATGCTGAAGATGGAGACAGCTAAGCCAGGTAGTAGGAAGACCTCAAATCTGGGGCCTTAAATTCTTTAACTTCCTTGGCAGTCACAGATGTGAGTAGACTTCTAGCATGAGGTGTATGTCTTCACATGGCAGTGTTGTGGGAGGACTGCCTCCCCATTACCAACGCTGAGCTCTCGGGCGGGATGCAGAAGGTCCAGATTGATGCCACTTATGGGTTTGATCTGCATCAGGGAATGGAACTCCTCATAATCCTTAGTGGGTACTTACACATTCATTCTTCTTGGTTGCTAGTGCTAAAGCTATATATGAAGTAAGTATTATCTGGGCCAGAGAACAAGGCAATATATGGATCCTGTATGCCACGTACTGGAATACACACCTGAGAATCAGGATAAAGTCCCCTGTACAGCAACTTTTAAATTATTTTTGAGCAGTGGAGCAGTAGCAACAAGAGAAAATTAAGCACATAACCACAACTCTTCTATTCCAGTATTCTGAATTAAGCAGAAGGCGTCCTCCCTTTGTTCTTCCACATCTCTGATGAATGCTAACTGCTGTTAGGTAAAAGGCAGTAGGCAGCTCCTTTGGCTCTGCTCTGTGTAATATTCTGTCTGCCTTCTGAGGATATCTGTTGTACTGGACCCCACCAGTGAGACACGTAGAGGAACATCTTGCTCTTCTAATCCCAGCAGTATATTTTTCTGAGCACCTTGGTGAGGTCAGGATGTGATGGTCTTGTGGCAGCATTTTAGGATATAGATCACTAAACACTCTTTTGCAGAGCTGCTGATTCTCATTCTTCACCTCCACACTTTCTCTTTTCTCTCATCAGCTCCCACGTATGGCCATTTGTCCTTGCTCCATGCTGCCCACCGTGTCATGCTGGTGCAAATGTCTGTGTGTCCAGATGGTAAACCTGGTCAGGTCTACCCATGCAGCTAGCACCCAGAAAAGTTCCACAATCCATTTCACCTGGTGAACACACAAACGCTCGTGCTGGCATAGAGGAAGCACAGCATGAGGACAGATAGTCTAGTCAGGAAAAGGCAGAAGAAAATGACCACTTTAGCTGACCTAAGCTGATGCTGAAAGTCAAGTTATAACCTCATGTACCTAGAGAAATGTAATGAGGGAATTCAAGTATCTCTAGGGCCTGCAGCAGCTGGAAAGTGGTTAGGAGGTTTCTTTATCTTAGGACCTTACTCCTATTTTTTTGTCTTCTTATCATGCTGTGACATTGCCGTGGTGCTCCATTTTGCTCTGTGCTTTGTACACGCCTGTGACTGGTTTCAGATGCTATTTGACTACTACTTTAGTTATTAAACTTCTAGTCAAAAATGTCAGAACCAGCAAAGTTACTGCACCTCAGCTCAGACCACTTATGGTGTTAGCTTTCTAAAAGCATTCAGAAAAAGTAACAGATATTTTGAAAGGATTTCCCAAATCTTGCATCAATTGAAGCAATGTATTACTGATGCAAACTAGAATTCCTGGGCCAATAAAGAGAAGCTTCTTGCAAGTGAGGAAAATCTGGGAAAACAGCCTGAGAAGTATTCAGGCTAAACCAGGGCAGTCTGAAGGCACAGTAAGCAGCAGCAGCTAAAACTGACTAGAAGCAGCACAGAAACTTGTTCGATGTTTTCCTTCACTTGCCAATGAGACTCCAGATTCATCTGGGTTTCAGTTTGCCTGCCAGCAATATGATTAATATTAACCGTAACCACCATGTTTAGTAAAAACTTTTGATTCACTCTGATATGAATGTCAATATACCTTCAACATGGAAGACTTTATAAGAAGGTCTGACTAACCACGGCCATCCCTGGTATGCATTGCAATGTTTGACTCGTATCACCCATAAACACAAGGGCAGTGGAGAACCTAACTTCAACCATGTTAGTCTGCTTCATTATAGCCTCTTCAGTTCTCCTTTTTCCATTCATCTTCACGTGATAAAAGTAAACTACAAAATAGTTATTAAAAACTCATTCCAGCAGCACCCGAAAATTGTGAGCTCTTCTGTAAGTAAGTACTTTATAAGAATTATCAATAATGAAGTATTTGAGAGAAAAAAAAAATCAAGAGATTATTCCAGGCACAGAAGTATTCAGTTGAAAAAGTCCCACTCAAACAAGCCCAAATATTGTTTGGTTGGTTTTTAAACTATCAGCTATAACAGGTAAAATAAAAATTCTGAATTTTAAAAAGCTACGAATTTAGAGACTAAACATCCAAAAACAAAATCAGAAGTTAGGAATACTTTAAGTGTACCAGAAGTGTGTCCACTGGCCTACAGCTACTCTTAGTTTAGCCTACTAACTTGTAAAGGGGGTATAAGCATTGTATTGTACTTTTTTTCTTTAAAAAAGTACAAATTAGGATATTTTTAAAATTTGGCAACTCAGAAACCAAAGCCACAAAGGAATAAACTCTAGACTAGACTGATGGGTGAATATCATTACAGTGATTTGTAACTTTTTTATCTTAAAGCTCTGAACAAATTTAAGATTGGTACACCTGAGCTCTTATCCAAAACATCTATCCTGTTTTTTTTTTAATTGACTGCAGTAATATAATAACAAGCTGATATGCCTCTATTGCATACAGTGTGAGCAATAACAGATTAGAAAAGTTATTTTAAGTACAAGTAAATTAGGTTAAACAGAAAAGTTATACAACATAATCCATAGGGGCCCAAAGAATAGCAACTTCTGCAAAGGTAACTTGTTCCTCAAAAATCTACCAGTATTCTTTCACCATGTCAATAGAGCAAAGGACAAAGGAAAACTTTGTAGTAACTATTTGATATCTTATTTCATCCTTCAAAAGCTTTTGACTAAGTCCCTGGCAGCTTGCTGCTAGCAAACAAATGAAGAATGTTTAATTTTAAAAAAGATAGAAAATAAGTCATTCAGTATATAATATCGCTTATGTTCATGGGTAAAGGCGATCTGTAAGGTGGTTAAATTTATAAACAACATAATGTTACTTAGATAACTCAAGCCATCATATTTGGGACGGTTTAATAAATTTACACAAACACGTGGGAGAGAAGACCCACCTGTGATTGGTTACTGGGCTGAATGATCCTTGCTGCTTTTACCCTCTGCTCAGTGCACCAGAAACTATTTGGTATATTCATTCCCAGAATTGTTCCCTTAAGCTTTAGTTGTTTCTCCTTGGGGCAAACTGAAGGGTGTTTTGAGACATCACCAATGAGGTTTTCAGATTGTGCTAGCTCACCAGATCGTGGTATTATGTGCATGTCCTGGCAACTTGGTGAAACTATCAGCAAAGCAGAGGTTGATGTCCCAGACAACAATCACACTCATGCTATCAGTGCGTATTTGAATGAAGGCAATGGCATTGCCAAGGGGATTCATGTTGACATGGGTCTTTTTTACCACCCTTAAAATATTGGTAAGGCCAAACTTCCTTTTAGATTCTCATATGTTTCCATTAAGCCATTCCAGGCCACTAAGTTTGTGCAGATCTTGACCTACACTCCCAGAGCAGGGTATCTGTGAATTTCATTGAACAGTCTGGACTGGTTGACTCTGGTAGCCTGACTATACACATTGAAGAGAGCTAGGATACCAGCTGTCCATCTAGACTTGAAGTGGGGTAATTAGGAACATTGGAGTCACAAGTTTAACATGTCCCAAAGTCACATATGCTGCTGCTACACATTAGCTGTTAAAGTGCTCCCAAAGGGCTTTGAATTCGGGGGCACTCCAAGGACCTGGCACCTAGAAAGTTGCACCTTTCTGGCAGTCTGCGCTAAGCTTTAGCTGAAGTTGCAAGTCTCATCTTCCCCCATCCAGATACTTCCAGGAAGCATCTCAGGACTATGGGAGGGAAGAACCTTGGCTTCATATTCTGCTGTCATTGCAAGGGCAGATGGGATAGCTAGTGTCTGAAGAGAGTGTTGTGACTCATTTTCTCTTAAACTAATGCTTTGTAATGATAATAATGTATTGGTTCCTGTATCTAAACAGTGATGATCCCTAGCTTGCCCCAGAAGATGATGAATAATACAGTCTCAGAAGATGTATCTCAGCATTTATGATAGGGGTGTTCATGTGAGATGTTGTCAGGTCCTCAGACATTGCAAAAGGATTCTGCCGCTGGTGAAGCTACTGCAATGAATCTGATATAAAGGGAATACAGCAGTGGTTCAGACGTCTTGGCATATGTGGGCTCCAGTCATATTGTGCAAATGCAGCAAAGTAAGAAGACATTTCTGGAATACATCTAAGCTTCCAAATGCATTTATTTAAGTCTCTGTAGTGCAGGGGTACTCTAGCTCAAAGACTGGTAACAATATCTGCAACACAATTTCCTTACCTACTGTTCTAGCCATCAGACTTCCCCTTTTTTTTCTTTTCTCACCAGAACTCATCCTAGCAAATGATACCTTCATTTTCTTCAAATTCCTTGGGTTTGTATATTACCATCTAGGATCCTGTACCTCTCTGCAAAGCTGAAGACCTCAATATTCTTTGCATCACGTGAAACCTGAATGTCAGCTAGAAACAGGTAGGGACTTTTAAGATCAGAATAGGCCATTGTAACGATTTGTTTTTACTTTCCTGAATAACACAGACTGAGATTTTCACTAAAGGATTCTTACATGAACTCTGTATATTCTGATTTAATCAGAACATATCTTTTATAGATACCAACCTTTATTTAAAGACTTCAAGTAAGGGAGAATCACAAGCATTAGAGGGAATTGTGCTGATAGATAATAGTCCTCACTGCTCAAAATATGCACTTTGTAACTGTCTGAATATATTGAACTTTACTCTCCAGCCAAAAGATCCTGTTAAACTTTTCTGAGCTAGATGAAGGACCCTTTAAATGTTCTCTCCATCTACATATACAACACACAAGCGAGTAACTGTTCAATTTTCTCTTGGATAAGTGAAATAGATTGAGTTCCTTTAGTCTGTCTCTTAATGGAGTTTTCCAGACTTTGAGTGATTACTGTAGCTTTCTTCTGAATCCTTTGAGGTGAAGGTAGTTCAGTTCTCCTATTGGTGGATATTTTATCAGGACTGCTGCTGACCTAATCACATATGTTACCAATTTGTTTACCTAAAAATTGTATGAACAAGGACTCAGAACATCATCGTGGCAAAGTTTATAGCGCTTTCCTTTAACTATGTTCAGCACTTGTAAAACATAAATTAATATACAGACAAGAATATTCTACTTGTCTTCCACTTATACATTTCCTTCTGCGTTTAACTGAGATGAACAATGTTCTATCTCTTTAAAAACATCCTGTTTCCAAAAGATTTTGATTAATTTTATCAACCATTCTACTACATTTATCAACATTTAAAGAGTTACTAACTTTAAGTTCCTGGAATCAGAGGTATTTATTTTAAGGACTTTGTAAACTATGCAAACTATGGGTGTGTCACTCTTTGAACCAGTTTGTTTGGTTTATAGAGCTTAAAAACAACACTAAGTGTCTTTTAAGATAGATCTCTTGCAAAAATACATTTGCTTCTTAGTCTCATGAACTTTGGAATTACTAACTTCCTAAACTTTAAAAGTTTTCTATTTTTTTTTGACTAACACTATTAAAGTTGTACATCTTTCACTTAGAAAAGCCCTGTGGCACAGCTTTGAAAGACATTTAGAAAATCTATTAGGATGTCATAATATTTTTGAGCTCTGTGAAGCTCAAATATTCATTACCAAAACATTAGCTAACTAACCATATGCAACAACAGGAAATACTGCTCATAGAATGCAGGTGTCTGTGAGATATTGTAAGAAAACTTATTGCTAGATGCGCATCATAGCAAGGTAAATCAGCTTCAGCGAGAAATTAATTTATTCTAATTATCTTGGCACCTACTTCAGATGTTGCAGATAAACCAAAATGAGCTGCAGATGTAAAAGCTGGAGCAAAAGACAGGTGATAGTCACTGTAGGAAAGGCTGAAAGCATAGATTATAATAGCAGTTTCCCAAAACCTGGCAAAAAATGGCCTAACAGAATAAAAATACACTTCTCCTCACTTCCATGTTCCTGAAGGAATCTGATTCTGCTAATGTCTGAGCTAGGGCTGTTAGATCAAATTCCTCTCCTCATCAACAAGAACTTTAAAACCTAGAAGACATCAGAACCATTTTTCAAGTACCTGTCTTTTGATCATAACCCAGATACTGTATATCTAGAATGTAAGCATCTGCATTTGTAGAGCCACACTCGCCCCAGTTAATGTCATCATAATCCTGACATCTAGAAAATCCTGGGAAGATCTTAAGGTCTAATTACCCTTGTGGATGCTGTCAAGCTCTTTCAACCTGGGCATTTCTAGCTTTACTGTGGTGGAGAATTTAGTCAGTCATCGCCAAGGCTTTGCAGTGTTAATCAGCACTGCAAATGATGATCAGCACTGCAATACGGCAACTGATTGTCAAATTTACTGCTAATGTAGTCTCATCCTGTGCGTCATGGAGAAGATAAACACCTTGTATTTAATCCAGTTATGGAATACAAAACTGCAGATTGCTGGATGCCCTCCAAATACAGAGGTCTGGTAGGATTGTTATCGGTCCTACCACAACTGGTCTTGTAGTACCAGCAAAGGAGTTAGTCATTATATACAAAGCTATGGATTACAGATAAAAGTCTCAACTAAAAACATTGGGATAAGCAATTGTAATTTTTTCTGAAAGTCTACAGTGAGCTAAAATTACACATATTTTTGAATAGGTGTAGCCTGTCTATCTGATTATTTGAAAAGTGAATATTTAAAAGATATGTTTGAGAAAGGAAAAGTAATCTACACATATATAGTATATGTTATATATTACATATATATCAAAATTGTCATTTATTTTTTTCTGCATTCTGAAAATAAGATTATTTTCCTGGCCTGATTTCATAATATAGGTATGTTGCATAAATGAAAAGCTGTTTTATTTCTATTAAAGATTAAAAGTACTGAATGAGTAGAGGAGTTGCAGGAATATAATTCAATTTAATACCAGTAATTTGTGTAAATAAAAGTCTAACATGAAAGAATCACCACAAGTAGAAATTAGGAATGTTCAATTTTTCATGACACTTATCAAAAGAACAAAAGAGTCCATGCTCATTAAAAAATTCTAAAAATAACAAGCTTCAGTTTCTTCTATGAGTGCATATGAACTTTTTATTTTCAATTTTAAAATTAGGATTGTGCCATATGCATGATTTTCTGTGCATACATGAATTGAATTTAAACTTTTCTGTTAAGATATTAAACAGGGCTTTAGTATGCTCTAAAGTGAGTAAATTGGGGGATCTTGGATTGGAAGAGGTGTAGAAAGTGCCTGTATCAAGGGAATTGGTGATAAAATTGCTTGGAATCATCTGGAAATGGGTACTTTGGATTTTCTTGCAAAAGGAAAAATATGAAGCCCAATTTTCAGCCTAGCTTTTGGGGGGCTTTTGATTGGTTCACTGACTGACACTGGTAGATAAGTGATACGACTGTCCTCATTCACCTGGCAATGCTCTTCCCCACAGTAGAGTCCCAATGAAACTAAGAGGGCTTCCTCAGCAACACAGAATTTCATTAACAGCTCTTAGTTTGAGACTTATAGCATTTAGGTATTTAAATATCAGACTTCCCCTAAAGTTTGAGAACATTTGTGCCCAAAAGCTTGAAGAGCAAACAGGATGCTTACTTCTAATAAAGATGGACACTTTTGACCTTTAGCAATGGACCATGTGTGATTTACACAAACCCATTCTAGGTTTGTGTTTCAGCAAACTAGGGGAAAGCACATGGTGAATGACTAACTTTCTCACAAAGTAGAAACAAAGGAAAAAAATGATAGAGAGTAATGTCCTACTGAGAACAGTAATGTCCAGCCAAGGGCTGGAGGTTTTTTTCACAGAAGCACACTTTTTTATCTATCACACTGTAGTAGAGGTAAATTCTTAAGTCTTTCATGACAGCTGGGACAATGACTCTTTCTGTGCAGTCTACCAGCTGACCACCCCAGACTATTCCTTTTTGAACGGAGCAGTCACATCATTTGAACAACATTGTGGCACACTTTCAAGTCCCAGGATGACAAGACAATATCCTGTTGAGTGCAGTTTTTGTCAGTTTTGTCTACTGATATATAAAGGCTTCTGATGAAATTAAGATCTGTAGTCTGCAAGCAGCTTTCATGCTCTATATAGTCAGCTAGTGTAAATTAATAACTGTGATGATAGATATTGTTATTTTTTTATAAAATGACCATTTTTATAGGCCTCTGTATAAGAAGAGATCTCATAGAAAATGCCTTCCACGTAAATTTTAGAATTAACTCACTCTTTTATGGAGATAGCTTGACCTTGATTAAGCTTAGATATGATTAAGCTTAGATGTGGCACAGACATCTAACTGATCTCTAGGCTGAGTGTCAGTTCCCCATGGTGAGATTTTGATGGAGTTTTAGATATATAAAATTTTGATGTCTCCATTTAAGCTATTTACTTTAGGCTGCCTTTTCCTAAAGGCATTTCAGTTGGCCTATTTTAGATGCTTATCTTAGCATAAGAGAGATCATTCTCTGGAGATGCCTATTTTCTTCCACTGACTGCAAAGAAGACATAGGGTGACTGCATCAGGCTTAGACATCATACTTTTGAATGATAAAGTTACAACAGAGGAATCCATCCTCAGCAATGAAGGTAAACTTGTGTCTATATCAAGTCTTGAACCCTTTAGCAGCTCTTTAATTCTTGAATTTTGTTAATTCATATCCAGTTCCCAGAGAAGTGGAAGTATTTTTCCTCTCTGAGTGGTTTTGAGCAATTAATCATCTGCCCTTAGCAATATTTTGTGCAGGATTGTGGAAGGTTCAGTTTAAATCATCTACTACATCCCACATGTACATAAGGCTGCATGATATTCTCAGTATGTAGATTTTTTCCCATCAAACCTGGATGATATGTCTTCACTTTCCGAAATTCAGGTGAACGTCAATCAAAATGGAGGAAATGCCAATGGTCTTGACTGTAAATTTAATGTGAGGTAGTAGCTAACCCTGTATAGTAGATTTCTTATACTTTGTTCAAAAGATCTCTAATTTGTGGCATCTCTTCATACAGCCTCAACTTAGCATCAAAAGCAAGGAATACGTTTTTTGAAAAGTAAGCGTTTGAAGTCTAGACAGTCATTTTTAGGTTGCTATATTAAGCCAAGAATTTATGCCTTCTAGAGTAAACCCCTGGAAGCAATTTTAAGTAGGGATACATGGCCATGTGAGTTACTAGTGCTATTAACAAAGTCAAAATATATGAATCATGAAAATATTAAAGAATATTATTTCACTCATTTTATTTTAGAAGAAACTTTGTCCAGTCTTCCTCCTTCACCCAATAAAGTGTGTAATACTGCCAATACTCATTGAAATAATTACCTTTATTTGTCTACTATTAAGTGCAGAGGAATGATAACATCAATAATAACATTATTTAGAGAAAACAAAATAGGCAGACTAATTATAGCACTCCACTTAATAAAAAATCTAACTCTATTGCCTTTAGCATTGACATTATATAGTACAGTATAATGATTATACCTTTTAGGGGGAAATAACCAGCATGTTTGTCTCAGCATCTCTATTACTTAAATGATCTTCTATTATATAATTACCTTCCATGTAACCATCCTATCTCATGGAAGATCTGCCAGAAGGGAAAATAATTTAAATTTAATGACTTTTCTGGCAGAATCAGTCATTCATACTGTATCTTTTTATGTGAATAAAGTTATTGATACTGATTTGGAAAAGGGAGACGGTAAATGCATGAGAAACACTGTTCCAAAACACCTAAATATTAGAGAGTAAATATCTTTCCATGCATCTATCTAGATCAAGTTCCCATAGATATATCTACATGTATGCTAGATGTCTCCTTCATTTTGCCAATCTCTGCTCAGACTTCTTCAGATGACCATGACTTTTTGTCTATTTCTCTCTTCAGTTACTTCTTTTGACTTATGCCCTCCTCCCACAGCTTTGTGCTTCCCTGTTCCAACTCTCTTTGTAGGTGCAATTTCATAGGAAAATGTTATCATGTCACAAGACTCTCTTTGCCTCCAGCTCAGCTACTAACTGAAACTTATTATGTTAGTAAATTTTACTATGAAGTCACTTGTGCTATGTCTGCAGTGAATGCATGAACCCAACAACAGGATCAGAAGGGGAAACATTTTTGAGAACGAGGGAAGCTGGCATGGGAGTGGGAGAAGAATCCCTAAAGCCGGACACATCTGGAAGGCCTCCAGGTCTCATAACTCTGGAATGATGCACTCTTACTTGATAGCCTGCCGTGGTTTCCTGCAGATAAATTAAGCTATGACATACATAGCTCAGATTAGAGGACAGGTGACAGATGCTCTTTCTGCCAGACACACGAGGGTCTTCAATTTTACAGGCAGATGAGACCACTGAAATTTGTATAGTGTAATTTTTGGTGTAACATAGGATGCCTCTATTCTATCTTTGGAAGAGTTTACACTGTTGACTTAAAAAGAAGAACTCACCTATAAACCTGTGAATGCCAGTGACCCCTTCAAGCAACCAGGCAAATGATCATTCTGTCCTTTACTTACCCGCCTACTCTATCTGAGTGAAGAAACAGCAACTGGAGGATAGCGCCAGTGCCAGATGAGGAGGCTAGCACCTGTTCCAACAGCTGTCTTTGTTCCTTATGAAACCCCATCCCAGATCCTTGCCAGTTTTTAATTCACAAACACTTCCCCCAGCACCCAAAGTATTCACCTTTTTATTCCAGCTAAGATTGCGAAGTGCTGCACAGGCTATGTCTTTCCTCTGGTTTTCTTCAGAGCAGATATGTTACCTTATGACCTGATGTTTATGACATTGTATAACTGAATTGAAAATATGCAGATTACCTTATTAATGCCAAATATGGAGCTACAAAAAGCTAAACAAATAATTCTTGTGTTCCTGGCCACAGATTTGGCAAGACTGTAAATTATTATACTCTGGGGCTATCTAAGCATAAGGAAGAATACTGTAGTGATGTCTGAGTCACTCTCCAACACAGAGAAATGAATGTGCATCTACTTTGGGAAAATACAGATGACTGAGAATAAATGATGGATTGATTAAAAAGCATATGATTTTGAGGAAGTTTAAAATATAATGTCACAAGTAAGTTATACTACAGTCAGTGACTAATTGAAACCCCCTCAGCATATAAATATCTCTGTCATGTGTGAACCAGAAGAGACCTAGATTCCTATGGCTTCAAACCTTGAAACTGAGTTGGCATCAAACTGTATCATGGCATGGCGATTAGCCACACTGAGAGGAAGCTTGCAGCAATGTTTCTGTTTGAAGACAGATTTTCAAATCTGTCCAAAAGCCATGTGCAGTGATGTCACCTTGAACACTGAAGGAGCTATACCTGAGTTTTTCCTGCTCTTTCACATTTGAAATGTAGGGGTGGAAGTCCCACGTTCTGGGTGCACCCAAGGAGCAGAGAGTTATTTAAGCAAAAACAGCAGGAGAGGGTGAAAGAGGGTGACTGAACAGAAGAGTCCACACGTTAGTAAAAGAGAGCTGGTGTGGTCTAAAGTGGAAGTGTTTAAGAGCCCTGTCCAGGGCATAGAGCAAGTAATATGACAGTCTTTAAGGCAGGCTTCTACACTTTGAGGTCCTTGTTTGTGCTGTGGGGTGAAGAGTTGTTGCTTGCTTAGTGGTGCAATCAGTAGTAGCACACAAGTATTCAAAATGAAAGCTGTATGTAAAGGACTGAAATGAACTTGCAGATTTTTTGTTTTTCAATACAGTAGTGATTTAAACAGCTGCTACAAAATCTGATTGAGAATTGTAACTATTGTATTCAGGATGTTGTAATCGGGTTCCTTTTTTCGAAGCTTTTCTGTAAGTATTGCATAACAGCAATAGGTCTGTGTGGCAGACCCTCAAAGGAGAGGTGATTGCTGTGTTTTATGGCATGAGAACCACAGGAATGCAAAAAATGACAATTGCGAGCCTTTTATGTTTGTGGTGTTATGGATTCTGTGAAGTTAATGTTACTGTTTGGAGCGTCTAAGATTAGTCAAAGCTTCCTTTAGATAGCACATTAATGTGATGGATTGTTTTCCATGTCTGTTTAATTTAGCAAATTGTTCAGTTGCCTCAATATTGTACGTTTAAGGAAATTCAGCTGTCAATTCCTATTAAACTGGGTTGAGTTTTATATTGTTAATTCAGTTGTCTTTCACACTCTGACTGTTAAACCTAAAAAACTCTTTGCAAAGGCAGATTTATGGTGGATGCCATCTGGCCTGATAGAAGGAAACAGATATTGATTTTTAATATTTTCTCCAAACTTGTTTACTCTAGGATAATACAGCAGCTGTGTGGCGGCTTGTCTCAGAGTGGAAAGGATTATTACCAGTGCCTTTTGATGAGATAAATTACCTAGAATGACTTGAATGGCTAAAGGGTATACTTTGATGTTATGTCACTTCATTTACCCTTATGACTAAATGATTATTGATTTTATATTTTTAAGCTCTTGAAACGTGAAAATAAGTTGGTAGAGAAGCCTAGCTATGATAGTTTTATTAATTTATTTCTGGAGGGCATAATTCACTTTGGACCAGGTTGTGGAGGTTTTGGGTTCATGACCGACTCCAGATACAGTTGCAAAGAAATGGCTTATTTATATAGTCATTGCAAGTAGTTCCAAAATCAATACTGTCTGGGATTGGATGATTAAACTTAGTCCCTTTGTGGGATTCATTCCTGTAGCTACCTCTGAAATGATCTTGACTGAAGCAGATTCATGTGATCCAGTCTACAAATAGCAAGTTTGTTCAAGTTGAAATATTATTTTTTGCTCATCATTTTTTTAATCTACTGTGTTCACTCAGTGACATTTTAACAACCAGAAAAAAGCAGCTGATTGACTACTTCAATGAAATCACTAATCTGCATTCAAAGAGTTGCCTCCAAAGACTACTTAGATTTTCCATGGATAGATTTAACTACTGCTTTGATCAGTTAGTCGCAGTATGCAGTGGATTTAGGCCTCTGTACTTATGTAGGCAGCAGGAATCCAAGGTGTACACTAAACCTTTAAATAGTCTTCACAGTTCAAAACAGCTATTTGCCTTTTGTGTACAACAGACACCCACATATTTCTGTGAAGTATTGCCTTTTCTATCATCATTTAACATGTTGGTGCTATTTAATGTTTGTCTGAAATGTGACTCTACTGTCAGTCTATTGAAGTATTTTGTAGACACTGGAACAAGTGCAGAAATGTTGCTTGAAAAAAAATCTCTCTCCACTTTTTCCCACAATGACTATTTATACATGCATTTCATCTGGTATCATTTCATACCTTAAACAGCAGTACTTTTAAACTTAATTTCTTCTGGAAAGGTTCAGCAGCCAATCTACTGCATTATCTTATTTAATCTTAAAAATGTGGATCAGAATCCTGACATTTCATTTATATAGACCATGAACAAATTATGAATAATATTGTTAGAGGTATTGCAGCTCTCTAAAAGCAACTGAAGGCAGTAAGCTATAACAAAGGCTATAGGACTCTAACAAAGTTTATTACTTGGAAGAGTTAGCAGTGCATGAACCTGTACAGGACTGTCTAAACTAAAGAATAATATTTCATGATTTAACAGTACATATCCATCCATCTTCTGTATAGGTTATTAACCATATGCTTGTCTCTTGTTCCTACATAACTAAATAGGGAGAAACTTTTTTTAAAATAGATGCCTCAGCTAAAACTATGTGTTTTTAAAGCATAGAAATCTTTCTATATGTTAAATTTTATGTAGATAATATTTGTTATTTTAAATATATGGGGGGGGGGGGTTGTCAGTCAGGAATGCTATTCCCCAGAAGGATCTTTTATTGTTATAAGCCTTGGCAGCATATTTTACAGAGTTAAAAAGAGGTGTAAAACACTTTTTCTTACTTTAGACACAATATATATATAATTAATGCATAGTAAATTATATGGCCCAGTTTAAGGCTTGTTTAAATGCATAGAATTTGAAGTCTAATGCAGGAATAAAATAACTTTTGGATCAGTGTAATGTAATATGTTGATCCATTTTACAGGGTGGTGGTGATTATTTAATTAATCACCTTTTGACAATTATTCACACAGGTCCAAATCAAGGTCTCCATTAAAACCAAAGAATAGCTTCATTACAAATGACCCATAAAAGTGTCAAGTGCTGGCAGTGAAGACAAGTAATTTCCTTTCCCTTTAAACCATTAGATCGAATGATGGGGGAGGGGAAGGTGATGAAGTGCGTAATAGTGTGATTACAAAGAAAAGCTTAAACAGTAAATTTGACAGCCGCCTTAGAGTGGATAGAAGATAAGGGTTATAAACTGTTGGTTCTATACCTCCAAAAAGCTTTTAATTTTATAAGAAGACAGGAATGAGTGGATTACATTTTCAAGAAACTTTTTTTATCCTCTTTTGGTGTTTACTTATGAATTGAGATTTGAAAATCATCTAACTTAAAGCCATGTAGCTATAAAATAAATACTGAATTGCCTTACGAACATTGCTTAAAATAACACTTAATCGAGATAATTTTTTACAGTTCTACACCTATTTTCAAAGGCTTCTTATCTATGGAATCTCTTCTATATCATATTGGTTAGAAAATCAGTAAGACATTTATGTCAGAGTAATTATTTTGTGCACCTTCTTTTATGTCTGGAAAGTACCAAGAACTACTGATTGATTTTGTGTAGAGATAAAATTGCACTCATCTTTGATTAAATGTAAATGCTCTGTCTTGGTGAAAGTTCTTATGTCCTTACTGTGCCAAAAACATTTGCAATGGTTTTAATTCTCAGCTTCTGATAAAGCCTTGTATATTTCTCTAATGACCACTACAGTTTCTCTATAAAAAGATAATTTTTGCACCTTTCAGCTCAAAATACAATCCTATATCTTCAGTATTAAATCCAGCTAAATATTCATAAAATGAAATGAGATAGCACTGTAGCTTCAGAAAGAGTAATAAGAATAACAAGAGTGTCACTTTCAGGTCAGCCGAATTGAAGAAAACATCATTTATCGACCACATTCTGATTTTGAACACATATTTAATAAGCCTGTAGTAGTTTTTCTTGTTGTTCTGTTTCCTTGTTTTACTTTAACTTGTGAAATAAAGCTTTTCTAAGGAATTCCATGTAGTGACCTTATCTCTTAAGCAGGCACACTAGCTTCAATTTTAGAGAGCTAACAGGTGGTGATTATTAAGTTCAGCTATGGTCACAAATAGACCTTATATTTATACTCTCACTTTAAGATACTGGATAATCTTGCTAGCATAGATTCGATTTACTACAGAAAATGAATATATATTTAGTAGTTCTTCAAAAGAGCAGCAAATATTGACCAGTTGTGGAGATGTATTTGTTAAATCTACTTGTCATTCTTTCTTTGATCTTCATTTGTTTTAAAAACTTGCACCTATGGTTGGACTAGTTACTGTAAAAAATCCCAAAAGTTCAAGTGCTGCTTCTAAAACCTAATGGCTATTGACTTTCATTAGGATTTCTGTGATGTTATCTAACCCTGTAAAGACATTTGTGGTATGCAGTTTACATTGTATCTAGTGATTGTGTAATCATTATTGATTTTACTTCTGTGTAGTACCTATGTCAAACAACCTAATATATTTAAATGGTGATTATTTCAGCAATATATCTATTATTAGATAAGATCAAAGGCAGTTAAATGTGTAGCAGATAGTGTGATAAGATGATATAATGTGTATTTGTGCCAGTACCTATGGCCTTTTGTGCATAAAACTGCAATTCATAGTCTTTAATGATTAACACTCTGAAGCATGTTGTGATTTTTATCCTGTAGTAGAATAAAGTATGACAGATGGATTAAAGGAAGCCCAGTTTTAAAGCAAAAGGCCTAGGAGTTATGTAAATGTAATACAATTAGATGAATTGCTTTTCAAAGACCATGGGAAATCACTCTGTATACGCCATTCACTTCTTGTTTTCCTACCAGTACTTGTGAAGAAAACCAGAAATATATTTAGAAAGCTGCATGATTTCCCAAAGGATATAATCGCCGCTAATCCCATGAGTATGGATTAACAGAATAACTCAGCCCATGACAGCAAGTGATTTCTCAGGCCGATCTCATGAGTTGAATGGTTATTGTATTTTATTAGTGATCAAACGGTATTCTTCTTAGACTATAGTAGAAAAGTGGCAAATGCATTAATTTAATATCAAAGAACACTGTAGTTTACTTGTGGTGTTTCTCTATTTTTACTAATATCATTTAATTAGAATATGCTTCTGGTCAAAAAATAAATGCTGAACTATATATTTAGTGCAATTAAATAAAATACAATATCTCAATATATCTATAATACTGAGGTGAAAGTACAAACCCTGTCTTTTCATTTTGTCTTTTTACTGTTGTGGTTTCATCACTTTCTGTGTGGCTCCATAAACGGATGTTGCATTTGAAAACATAATATCTGTGCCTGCAAAATACACTCTTGAACGTGTGATTGTACTCTCTTAGCAAAGCTGACAACTTCATTACAAATATTTAGCAGTTCTAAAAACTGGAGCCTTATGATTGTACAACAGGCATATGTTCAGCTCCTGCCACTAGTTTCAGTTTGGAAATGGTTCCTGTGCAAGTGCTAAGCCTCCACACGTGGTGTTAGATTGAGATTATATAGGATGTAGATGTGTGTTATGTCCACTATTTACTTGCTACTCATATCCTCAAAATTGCTCTTTGATTTTGCCCCTTCTCTCTTCTGTATCCAGATGTAACAATGGAACTATTACTGTCCCTAGCTCCTTAACACTGTCTTCCATCTGGAAGTTACCAACCCAGATAGTCCAATGCTGGAGCAACTCATGTGGATGTTTCCTAATTCATCTCAAAGAAAAACAGACATATAATTTAAACAATTAATATGCTTGTGTGCAATAACCTGTCTGAATTTGCCTGAAGCAGTTGAAGAATGCTCTCAGTAAAAGCTCTTCCAGTAACTCATCATTAAAGGTGATTGTTCTATTGACCAAGTAATAAAGGGGTAACTCCAGCAGGGAGTAGTGATGAGCAGCTGGAGCATTAATCTCTTCACTGGCACAGCTGGATTAAGAACAGAGTGCTAGGTCCCAATGGACTGCTCTCAGTTTCAGTGAGTCTGCAAGCACAAAGATGCCTACCTGGTAATGTCACCTCCTGGCTCCAACCTTTAGTAATCTGGAGCAAGGTAGCCAAACAGTGTATCCCCTCGTTTGCTGCTGTGGCCCATTCTTTGATTTCCTTGCTCCAGATTGACACCCATCCTAGGGTAAATGTGACAGTCTTGATGATGGGGATATTCATCCCAGATAGGAGAGCAGTGCTTTGGGTTGGGGAAGCATCTTCAATTGACAGTGAAGCTCCTTGGTTGATTCTCAGTTTTGGAAACTCAAAGTCCTTTTAATGGAAAAATTTCACATTCAGCTTCACATTTAGAAGCTGAATGGTGAATTATTTATTTTAATCATTTTATCTAAACCCTGATTGTGCAAGTCCTATCAAAGCTACCTCAGGAATTTGAATCATTCTGTTGAGCTTGGTAAAATAGCATGTGTGCATAAAGCTACTTACCATATGGGTGTCTGCATGGAATGCTAAGGACAAATTTTAGACTGTAGAGATTATTTCTTTATATTCCAGATTAACTAAAGATACTGTATGAAGTACAAAGAGTTGCACCCCAGCAACAATTACTGACTTGCCATTACAAATTGGCATAGATGTTCTTGTGCAAGCCAGCCAGGTAGGCTTAATTGCAGGACTTGGATCTAAGTGATTATCTCTGTTGTAGATCCAAACACACCAGCTGAACTTCTCCCTTGTGCAGCCCTGTGATGTGTCAAGATGGTAAACAGAAATAGGAATTGGTAACTTGAAAAAGAGGACACTGCTAAATCAAGGAGGCTTCCTAGAGAATGCCCCACTAGCTCTTCCATCCATGTACTCGTGAATCATTTCCATTATAATTATTTTTACTGAGCTTTGTGGTGATCCTTAGACAGGAATATGCACAGAAGTGCAAGTGGCTAGATCTCAGCCATTTATTTTTCTGCAGAAAGTGCAATAATGATGTTCTAGTTCACATTTAGGAGCTTAACTACATAGGAGTTTCTCTTTTATTCTCTGACATACTTTGAGTAGTAAAGCAGCTATTTGTGTAAAATTGTAGTTCAGCCTATTGCAGTTATGAGAGAAATGAAGAAGAAAAGATCTACTCTAGTTGTGTCTGAAGTCTATGATTTCTTCTATTAAAGGCAGAGTGTGGGAGAAGATGAGAGTGAGCAGCCAGGAGCAAAGCTGTGAGCAAGCTTGCAGGGGGTAGCCAAACTGTCAAGTTATTCTCCTATGTTTATGAGTGTGATCATTCAACTAAAATGCTCATTTGTTTATTTTAATGTGGTCTTTTACATGTGCAGGCAAGAAAGCACCCAGACAGGCACAAACTTGCTCTTTATTTAAATGCATTTTTAATACTGTATTTTGCATTTTGTAACACGTATTTTTTTCAGTTGATACAACTCGTTCTCAAACTTCAGGCATATAAACAATCTAAATGAGTTTGAATTAACTGCCTGGAGCTTTGCAAAAGCCAATTAAACAAGTTTAAGTAAAACCCCCAAACCTTAAATCTTTTTATGCCAAATACTAAATCTCATTGCACAAGGATCCAGAGGCCAAAAGGATGCCATGGGATAAATTGCGGACAGAGCCTCTAATTCCATGTGTCCTTGAATTTCATTGCACAATTTGTGTCTCTTTCCAAAAGTGTGCAAAGAGGAAACTGGGAGGAGCATGTTAAGAGTATGATTATTATTATGTCTCAGCATCATGTAGAGCCGCTATGCAGAGGAGCTCTGTAGTGGTTGGTTACAGCAACATAATTTCTGCACATCATAGCTTTGGGCTGCAGGGAAACAATTCCTACCTCCACCCTCCCCTTTAACTTCACATTGTTTCTCTCCTTTGCTAAGTCCATTCAGTCAGACTTTGTGCAGGACACCAAGAAGCTGGCTAGAAATTCCTCTTGTGCATTAGAACAGTTCTTAAGGACTTTTGCTTGGGAGACTGTCAACCTCTAAGGTGTCTTTAGGACCAGGATAAATTTGTAGTAGATAAATTTTTTTTAGGTAAGAGGACCAGAAGTCCCATCTTTGGTGTATTTTATCTTTTGAGGGGGTACAGGAAGTTTTCCCTCTCTCCTCCCCATAAGCCATTGTCCATTCTGAGCTTTGTGACAAAGTCTGGGAGACAAGCCTTGACTTTTGTGCTGGGCTATATAGTCCTTTGCAAGGAGTTTGCCTCCAGATACATGATCCAGTGCAAAGGCACATACTTCCCCCTGTCTTCTATGCCTGCTAAATATATTCAAGCCAAGCATATTCCCCATATCCCAGCCTGTTTTAATTTAACTGGCTATCCTGGCTTAAATGCATGCTTGCCTTTTCCCAGACTCACTTCTGCTACGCAAGTGTTCTGTGCAGCTGAAAACCTTGCTGAGAGAGGAAAGTATCCACTCCAGAAAATAAACAAGCAAACAACCAACAGTTTGTTTGTTCTCCCATTCTACTTTGGGACAAAACAGAGCCTTTCAAAACATTCTGTCCAAACCTCTGGGGCTTTCAGTGGAGAGAAAGGGAGAGAGTTTGTGGGTTTCACCTTTAAGAACCAAAAGCCCAAAAGGAAAGACATGCCCTGGAGAAATGTAAGACCCATAGGAAAGTTCTGAACTGTGCGATGTGGACCAGCGATTTGATTCTCCTCCAGTCCAAAGGATCATCCTCAGCACTGCTCTTCTAGGGATTTTTTTTCTTCATTAAGGCGGGGGGAAAAACAACCCAGTCAGCTCTAGATCCAGGCTTTTGTCACCATAGTATATCTAAATCAATCCCATTTACTGTAAGCCCTTCAGGAAGAGTTGCAGCTACCGTATGTGTTTCAAAAAAAGAAAAAAAGTCATTTTATGTGCTAAACATGGAATAGAAGATATTTTACTGAAATTAAAAAAATAAACAGTATTTTAGGTTACAGTCATTACTTATACAAAATAAATGATCAAAACTAAGTAACAAACTCACATCTCTCTTTTGAGATTTCTATGCAAAAAGAAATTGGTTTATCTACAAACACTTTATGGTTTTGAAATGTGTTACTGCATTCTAAATACTTGAATTAAAACAATTTGGTTTGAATTGTACTATTATAGGAGACTCAAAATCCTTTTATCAGAGGTTCTTTTTTTCCTTTTTTTTTTTTTTTTTTTTTTTTTGGTATTATTAAAGGATTTCAAGCTTTGTTATTTGAACAAGATAAACACTGTGGTAACTAAGAAAGCCAGCATGTTTTAGAAGTCTGCAGCTTTAAGTGCTTTCCGAGGAGACAAGGTAGTATCTATATCCTAGTATTTTCTCAGTGCATGCTGTAAAATAGAAGGAAAACATTTCAATTACATTCCTCAAAAATCATTAGACATAAAAAGTCCTGACTTCAATGGAGGTATTGCTTGAGAAACACCTTCAGGATCAATGTCAGTCATACTTCCTTGTGCTGATGCAACAATTTGTAGGAATCTTATTTTTGCAGACTAGAACATACCATTTTTTAAAGTAAATGCTAAATGCTAATGTAAAATATTTCACTCCCAAATTTACGGATGTTCTACCTGTGTATGTTTAAAAGTGCAATTCCTTTTTTGGTGGGCAGGTGGCTGAAATGATAAATGTGAAAAGAATGCCATATGTCTTTGTTTTTCAAGTGAAACATGCAGTCATTATTAAAAAGTAACTGGTTGAAGCTTACTGAGTAAAGATGACTAAATTTCAAAAGCTTGAAGTCTCAGTTTACAAGTCTGGATACTTATCTGAAGTTTTCTGAACTGCCTAATTGGGCAGTTTCAGATGTGAAAAACATGTATGGACATCTTGTGAGAACTGCCTGTTTCATTTCAGGGTCTGAGTCCTTCAGACTTTTCTCATTTCCTTTTTTTGAATAGCAGCTCTGTGCATAAGTACATATGGCATCTTGCACTTGCTAATGGTCACAAATCCTTTAGAAGGGATGTCATAACGAATGTAGAAGAAATTTAAATATGTATGAAATCAGAGTTTTAAACATATACAATTCCATGCCCATTGGATTTTATTGTGTCAATGCATTAAAAAAATAGCATATATCTTACACATTAGTGCAAAAAAATATTTTTTCTGAGTGTTTGGGATGATTAAACCTCACTGTATTTGTAATCTAGCACCATTAGTCATTTACACAAATTAGGCACAGGCTATGTTGCATACATGATGCTGCTAGCTTTCAAAACTCACCACCACAGGATACCAAGACCAAGACCTTCATATTTATAAGAATGATATTTTTAATAGAACACTATAAATAAAAAAGGAATTCAAACTACAAAAACTATCCAGTTAAGGTCATAAATCATCTTCTAATGATCTGGGAGGGAGGGAGAAATTCTTCTATAGAATATGGTGTAGCATTTTATACGTCTTCTGAAGCATCTCTACCACTTTCAGGGACTGACTGCCAGACCACCTGGATGGCAGGGTAATTTGCTGCACTAGTGGAATTTGCTACATGTGGTATTTGCTTTCCACAAGTACAGGCAATGTGAGTTCTGATTTAGAGTGACTGGCATCCAAACCAATCCAAACCCTCTTACCACTAGTCCTATCATCAATTTAGGCAGCTTTTCACAAGCAATATCATATTTTCATTAAATGAGAAAAAAACATCCCTGAGGGAAATGCTTTTCTTTTGCTAAATTATGTTTTCCTGATTATTAAACATTCAGGGCTTTCCTATGTAAGTTTATGACAGGAGCTAGTGACTGTTCAGTTAACTACTGAAGTGTATGAAGTGCCTTAAATTATCAAAATAACTGAACATTTAAAATTTTACAGAGTAGTTTGTAACTTAGCAGGACAGTTAAGTCTCCTAAGTACATTTCAATCTCTCTTCTCTCTTTTTGTTTCACTTTTTACTTCACAAAAAAAAAAAGAAAAAGAAAAAAAAAGAAAGAAAGCAACCTGCAGCCAAGAAGTTCCATGCAGTGCCTTTTACTGTAATGCCCAAATAAGGTATCTTTACTGAAAGGTGTCTTTAGACTTAGGCTCACAGAATGTTCTGTGAACTAGAAACTTTATATTTTTATATGGACACCTCACATTGTTATGAAGACATGACAGATATCTAAGTCTTGATCTGCTGGTTGGATCTGCCAGAGCTTGCAGGACATGAACATATTCCTACCTTGATGGTGAGGCTGAGAAGACAATAGTGAAAAATGAAAGAATAAGATTCATAGCTAGAAGGATACTCATTTAAATATGTCCTTTCTTTTTACTTTTCTTCACTTGTCTGCTCTTCTGTTTGTTGAGCTAGTTCATAAAATTGTGCTGAAAGGCATGGCTGAAAGATGATCACTTTGGTAAGCTGGTAAAAGATCTATATGTTAATACTCTAAAAGCCATTATATGATCCAGACTTTCATCTAGTAAAATAGTAAAACACACTCCATACAGTCTGTGTCCATTCCACAAAAATGTTGCTGCATTCATTTTCTCCTTTTATTGACAGTCAGGTTTTCAGCAAGCAAGCAGGATGTAACTAGTAAGCTTAAATAGAGCGGCAGCAAATTCTTTACCTGCAGTAAGCTACTCAGGCTCTCTTTAGCTCAGATTCTTTTCCACAAGTTAAAATATTTGTTATGGACATAACTATTTTTCATCCACAAGAAGCAAAAATGTTTCTGCAAAAGCAGCAAATATAACTAGTCTGAGTTTGCAAACAGGTCAGTGAACCATATGAATTGATTTATTAAGCCTCACAGACTAAATATGAGTCAGTAGAAGAATGAGAGTCTACTAATCTTTTCTGTGAGTCTTTGATCAGCATGTGTTTTAACATTTTAGTGACTTATTTTATAAATAGAATTTAGGATGAAAAGTTTTCAAATATTTCACATGTTCAAGATGCTTGGGACCTGATTTCACTAGGTATTTAGCACTATGTACTACTTCCTATCTCCAAGACAGAGTTTTTGTCTGCTGTTCTGAGTTACAAGAGCTCACAATGTCAAGTACAAATCTGGAAGATAAGAAAAATACAATTATAAAATACCTCTGACACCACTGATTTAAATAATCTTCCCAGCCTGACACAAGAGCGGTAATGCAAGTGTCCAAACATAGCCCATCTAAAATGACTGCCATCATCCTGCTCGGTTGCCAGCTGCTGCTCCAGAAGTACATGGGTCTCCCATGGTTCCTGTGTTGTATCTGCCATTCCCATGGAGGGTTCCCATACAGCCTCCAAAATCTGTGTTTAGGCACCTGAATCACTTCCAGGAACCCTATGGCAAAGACATAGAGAATATTCCAGGACACCAGTAAGCCGTTTTACCCATGAGGTCTTAGTCACTGTACCAATTCCAGCTTCTGGGGGGATTTTCCTATCAGGCAACACCTTTCTTTGCTATGCTATCTTGGTTAATTCCAGAAGATGGACCCCCTAGCAATTTCTTATTTTTGATCTCTTAATGTCGTTTTTCTGTAAATACCGAAAACAACATTCACTTGAGTCATCCAGGGGGCTGGAAATGTTAGCTTTCTTCCTCAGTACTGTATTGCTAGAGATAAATGAAAATTCTGATGGCAGTCACTGCACCTGAAGGATTATTTAAATTAAATCATGATCCCACTGCGCTATTACCCAATCTCCAATTAGACAGGATATTTGGAATATTAGGAAAAAAAGGAATCCTAAAAAATCATAGAATTGTCAAGAATAATCATGAGAAGTCAAAAGTGCTTTATGTTTGGAGGAAGAAACAAATTACATAGGTACATTATACTACGATGATGAAATACTCTCTACTGGAAAATTTATTACCCAGATATTACACAGCGTCTGTTAAAGCTAGTCATTTTTAAATCAGTAACTCTAGAGAACGTGCAGATTTTTGAAAGAACTAACCAAAGAGCTCTCTAGACTATTAAAGTTGTTTTTCAATAACCCTAGGAATTTGGAAAAGTCCAAAAAAAAAAAAAAAAAAGAAAAATAATAAAGCTATTATTGTGTCAATGTTTTAGAATAATAAACAGGAAGGCCGTGGCAATTAAAGGCCTACTAACCTGACACTGACCACAAATTAATCAAGTACCCACTGTGACATGTGATTAAAAAAGAATTACAAAGAGAAATATAACTGATCCTTCTGAACATGAACTTATAGAAACTTACTTATATATTTCTTCCCATAATAATACATCTTTTACAAAAAAAAGTGGAATTTTTTTTTGTAAGATATTTGACCAGTTACCACATATTCTGATGAAGGAATCCAACTATTCTTAAATGCCAATAATATTCATTCTGTGAATGAAAAATCATGCTAACTGTTCAGAATATTGGGAAATATTGTTTATCCGTTCCTGGCCCTTCTTACTTAATCTTTCTAGCAATGATCTGAAAAAAGCTATTATTGATAAAATTGGAGGCTGATAAAGCAAATGCTATAAAGAAGATAGATAGGTCACTGATTAATGGGCACATGGATAAACATAAAATACTGGGGAAGGAACAATTTGTTTTGTGAAGACATGTCATGTCTCACAAACCTATAGAACTTTTTTGAAGGAGTCAACACTAATACAAAGACAGATTTAGCTGATATAGCTTTTCAAATATCCAAAAGACATTCAGCAAAGCCCCTCTTCAAAGTTTTATAAAGAAACTAAGCTACTGCAGGATGTGAGAGAAGGTCCCTAAATGGATAAACAATTTCTTAACAGATGGTAAGAGTAAATGATCACTGTTCATAATGCAAGGTAATCACCTCAGGAGTCTCATAAGGGTCTGTTATAATCAATCATCTGAAAAGAAATGAATAATTGCGCAATAAAGTTTGATATGATGATACCAAGTTTTTAGGATAATAAAGATAACTACAAAGAAAAGAAAAAAGGAAAAGATGATGCTGAAAGATTTGTTGATAAAATGGCAAACTCTGCATGCTAAAATGTGCTAAAAAGTGACCAGATCATTTATGGAAGAAAAATCCATCAGGAGAGTCAACTAGCACCTTTGGCTTAGGAAATCCCTGTGTTACATTTTGCTGGGAGCTGCGAGAATACTCTTATAAAGTGCTGCTATCTTACTCACACACTTTTCCTTAAGCATGTAATATTGGTCACGGGCGGGGGGGGGAAGGGTTGGCTTATTTGTATTTTGTCCTAAACCAGGAGAGAGCTCAAACACAGAATTCCACTATCACAAAATATACAGTTGAGTTTGATGCATCTGGGGAAATCACAGGTGATGAGTTTTCACCTGGGAAAATCACCTTCCGGTCATGGTCTCTCCACTGCCAGGTAGCTAAGGACTGCTGTCAAAGAAGGGATATTCAGCTACGTGGCCCACTGGTCTGACCCAGCATGGTCGTAAGGTTAGAAAAAAATATGGCTGGCTCGGTAAACTGAGCGTGAGCAAAGCCCACTTTCTATGTGATCAAATATAAAGCGTAAATGTAAAGGAGCAAGAAACATAGGTAAAATTTCCCAGATAGAAAAGCAATAGCTTGGAAAAGACTTGGAAACATTATGCAATCAGCTGAGTATGACTCTGTGCAATATTTTTGTAGCCAAAGAGGATTGTTTCTATATTGCAATTCTTTTTGTGTGATTGTAAGTGATTGGTTAGTTTGACCTAAATGACTCTCAGTCAACTGAGCTATAAATTCAGAGTAGTGGTATTTATTAATTGGACAGGCTACAAAGTTTTACTGAGGAAAATTTGAACTCACTAGGACCAGTCAAAAGTGTGCCCACAGAACCCAGTGTTCTTAAAATGAAAAAGTGGCAGATTATAGGAAGAAATAATGTGCATGGTTAGTACAAGATTTTTAAGCACTCTCAGCTTGGTCAAATCAAAAAGCTTATCTAGAACAAGTCTCTGCATTACACTTTAGTTAGAACTATTTCCATATTAAAAGTCACTTTCCGACCCCATAGATTTCATAGGCACATTTGTTGACAAGAGAATGGATTGAAAACTTATTTTCTCTGATCTGCAACACACATAGACCTGAATGGCTTTCCTCAAACTTTATACAGCTTTGTGCAAAGTTATCTTCAGGCCAAAAAACACTAAGAAATTTCAACTAGAAGTGAATACATAAAAGATATTGAAAGCATCAGACACATAAGAAAATGCTTTGAGACATTAATTCTGCCCTACACTTTCAGCATTCAGTTTTTGTGTGCCAGTTTGACTGAATAGGTTAAATTGAAATTTACACATTTTCTGGTAAATTTGCCAGGGCAACAGCTAAGCAGGAATTTTAGAGAATTGTGACACCTAAATGTTGGACTTGGACACCAAGGTCTCTTTGTGGGTCAAACTGGAGAACTCCTCTGAGTATTTTGAGTACAACACCAAGGCTGAAATCAGATATCATTAAACACAGGTATGAGGAAAAACAATATTGTGCTGGCCACCCCAGTGCTATTAATATAGATCTTATAATGAGAAAAAACATACTTTTCTGGGGCTGGACATTAAACCACAAATATTGACAGACAATACTTGGTTAAAACGTATCCCAGTATACTCTAGGACTGCAAAAAAGCTTCAAAAATGAAGACAATATAATATTTTTATGCAAGTGCTTTCTAAAAAATAGTTGAAACATTCATATATTTGTTTCTGTGCAATTTTTTTTTACTTTCATCTTCTTTTATTTCCTCTCTCTTTTCTCCTTCCAGAGCTCTACCAAAAAAAAAAAGTTCTATTCCTTTATGATAAGATTAATAGCACGGTTTATTTGACAAGGGTATGGAATACAGATTTTTTGGCTTACTCTTCATCCATGGATATCAGAGAGGGATGAAACTGACTGAAGTATGTAACATTAGATTTTGTTAATACTAGGCCTTAAGAACCTAGAATGTTACTCATACTAAGTTATTCCATTCTCATAAACTAATCTGAGGTCACTTGGAGGCTTACCATTGTGTACTAGCAATGCAAGAATGTTCACAAAGTAATTTTACTGTGAGAATTAGAATTACTGTATGATAAAATGATTAATATATTAATATATAATTAAAAGGCTTTTCTTTGATGATATTCTTTCTTTTAAAATATTTGAATACATAATAAATATTATATATAAAATATATAAAATAAATAAATATATATATGTATATATAAAAAAATAAAAATTCCTTTTAAGGGTAAATTTATTCAGTATTTACTTTTTCCAAGAAGGTACTTGAGATATGCCTTGTTTATTTTGAATAAATCTGCACAGGAAAACACCTAACAAATGATAAATGGTGTTGGGGGGAGGGTTCAGCATATTGTTCAGATGGTTTGAGGTACTAACTGGACTTTGTTAAGCTTTACCTTTGTTGTAGCTTTATATAGAAAAAAGGTGACGATCTCTGTCAGGTTACAAAATGATGGATGAGGTATATAGTGAGCGACTGGAGGAAGCTAGTGTCGGGGTAAAAGTGCAGGAAATTATTGTTGGGAGGAAAAAGAATTACAGAGTTTCACACCAATCGTTTCCTGCCCTTTTACCCCAACACTAGCTTCCTCCACTCACGACAGAGATTTTCAGTCATTTCCGCTGAAGTATCAGCCCTGGCAGCCTCTAAGCTGAGAGACGTAGTTCACCATTTGTTGTATCAGCTGATTGAGGCCTGACCATGGTTTGACAGGACACGTTAGCCAAAGGGGTACTCTACCTGCACCACAGGCAGTGAGATAAAACATAGCAAAGACAGTGTGGTCATCCTGCCCAATTTATTTAGCTGCAATACAATTCTCCTGTAATTTCTATACTGCAATTTCTATGTGACTGCTTTATTTTCACCCCATTTGTCTCCAGATTAGAAACAGGTGACATGGTAAGACTCTACTAACTCCTGCTTTTGCCATTATAAACCCTTCTGCCCTTACAGGGAACGTGGCAAACACAGATTATAAAACCCCATTTCCTATATAAATATTCTATTTCCAAGAATCTCCTAGCAATTTGTTATTTTGACCTTTGTACATATTTTTGCAGAATGAAGATGGGGCGGGGCCAGTCTGAGACATGTGTAGGGAGATTGAGTTATTAAGAATTATGTGCAGAGACAGAGTGAGCTTGGAGCCTTATATATGTTAATTCCCAGATACTCTAATTATTTGTAAAAGTGCAGAAATATGTTTTTTAAAAAAATGCAATGTTGGGTGGCATGTGGATTCTATGGGCACACTTTTAATAGAAGCTAAGGATCTGGCCCTTAATCCTCCTTCTTATAAAGAGTTTTGCATATAAATAAATATATGTGATGCTATCACAAGCCTACAGACTGTATTCTGGAGTCCCTACAGACAAGCAGGGAATGAACACAGGCCCGGTGGGAACGGAAGCGAGCTGAAGGAAGGGGTGCAGCCCAACTGTATGAGTGCCCTGGCACCATGAGGGCAAAAGTGCATACTGCAGGGGGCAGCACGAACGAAGGAGCATGGGTTTAACACCCTCGGCTGCCTCTACAAATGTGTTCTTGCAAGCCATAGCCCAAGAACTGAAGGCTCATAACCAAAGTATCAGGCTAGGGCTGTGTTTGCACGAATAATGTCCAGAGAACCGCTTACACACACGAGTTTCATAACATGCCTATTAGCAGCTCTAGATCTGTTCCAGGTTAAAAACACATGGTAATGTATTATCCCTCAGAAGTGATTTCCTTTGCTGCCTCAGAGAAGTGGGACCTGAAGGGCTAGGCAGAGGGGAGTTTCCCTGCTGGAAAACATGCCCCTTTCCAGGTATGCGCATGAACTGATGGAAGGGCAACATCAGGTCATGAATGCACTGTGCTTAGGGCATCTTGCTGGGGTTACTAGTGCTGGTTCTTTCAGAACTGCTTCCAATACCCCAGGTATTATTATTAAAGAGCAAAGAGAATATTTCGGTCAGCTGCCAGAGACAGACACAGACAGCAGCTTTTGCAGCCAGAAAAGTTTTGCCAGGTTAAATTTGCAGAAGGTATGTCATCAGTAGAGCAATACTTTATATAGATATGATATGACTTCCCTGCAATGTATCATGGTCAACTGGCAAAGCAAGCAATTCCTGAAGGCAGCAAATACTCCTGGGCATGCTGTCCACTCTGCCCATGAGGAGCCTGTACTGCTGAGGGCTGGAAGGAGGACATCCCCTTCCATAGCAGCAATTTGCCCAAAGGAACAAGCTTGGGCAAGAGCAAAAGAAAAAAAGTGCAGTTCTCCAGGACTCTCCCCCTAGCTCTTTGTTTAATTATGTCATTTCCCACTCTCATTTCAGGAATATTCCCCCTCATCCTAGTCCTAGCATCGCATTGTAGGGGAGCAAAATTCAGTTTTCTCAATAACCATTGAGAATCTCTGAGCTCTTGCTAGAGAAGGGTTTTTCACCTTCCTGTCTTGATTCATTTTATTATTGTTGTATTGTTGTTTGTGTTGTTGTTATTTTGAACCAAACTGTGCTAACAGGACACTAATGTCCTCACTGTTTGAACGTGGAATATTGCAGTGCTGTTTCACCACCCTGCACCCTGCCCAGGTCTGGGGCAGGTTTTGCTGTGTAGCCAAGGATAGATTCTGCTGTCACTACAGGCCTTAAGGAAATGCTACTGTGATAAAGTCTGGGATCCATGAGCTCTTCCTGTTAAGTTTGCCTGGAAGCAGAAACTTCCATGAATATATGCAAGGTTTGATACAAGGTTTGGATATGACAAGCATGATGTTGTAATTGAAGCAAATGTATTACCTCTCTTTGATTGGTTATCCTTGATCCCACACATGATTGAAAGACGTAAAACATCAGCATCAAGAAGAACAAGTGTTGTAGAAAAGTGGGATGGGCTTTTCATTTACCACATCTGGTATTAGACTGGGATGACTGCGCTGGATGGACATTTACAAATCCTTAGTGAAGCGTATTCATTGAATAACCAGGAGGCTCTTAGATAACACAGTCCAAATGATCTGCCCAGCTTGGTCATCACATTTCCTGGCAAAGACACTCTGTCTGTCACAAATGTTGGTATGTTATTGTCTATTGTCATCCATCTTTTCGGGGTGAATATATTCCTCCTAGACAAGGCGTAACATGATATAATAAACTGTGCAGTTATGGAAGTTTATAACCCCTTGCAATTAATAAGTAGGACGGGCAGCATCCCTTATATCAGAACACCCTCCTTTGAAATACAAAGTAACCACAACACATGATCTGTCAAAAACTATCATGATGATAAACAATGGAGTAAGCTCCAAAATAAATAAATAAACACCACCAAAGAAATTATTTGCATATTTTTCTCTCTCCCCAACCAGTGCTTGAAAAATGTCCTCATTCAATGTGCTTGCTCATCCACGCAGCTGCCAGCTGTGCCTCTTCCTTCAGCAGCAGTCACATGTTACAAGGTTTGTAATAGCAAGTCCATACTGCTGCAGAAACCTAAGCTATGAAATACAACTCTCTCCGGCCCTTTAGAATTTATGTGGAAGTATGATTTCAGCACTGCAACTAAAATTTGACATTCGGCTGAAAACTGTGGCATGCAGGAAACCAAGACAGACCGAGTACATGCAAAAATGTCCAGACACTAAGAGACATCTCCAGAAACCCTCATGTAATTAACATAAATCTGGGCTGCCAAAAGTACTAACAGCACTTGAAGCAGCTTTGAAATCCCAAATGCATGACTTCTAAATTTAGAGCTCTGTTCTTACTGTATTCTGTTATGCACATGTTTAGATTTCTGTTGATTGTTTGCAGAAGAAAAAGAATGTAAAGGTTACTTGTTCGGAGCTACACTGTGGCCTACAACTGCATCTCAGTCCTGGGGAAGAAGAAAAACTACCCTGCAACCATAGGAATTTAGAGTGGCATCACAAAGTATTCAGAATTGAGGCAGCTGCTCTGCTCTTGAGGAGGGTGAGGCTGGTGATAGCAGTGTTTACTAGCAGTGAGGTACACACAATCCACCCCGTTCCCTATGCCCTGCCTTTTTCAGATGCTAAAAGAAATGGTAGGTCTGCACAGCTGTTACACTCACTTAGTGCAAGATTCTGGCCATAACTGTCCCCTGGGAGGATGGCACAAATGTGAGAGATAAGATTAGAGTGTAAATATAGTGGCACTGCAAAAGGATGCAGCTTGCACTGAATATGAACGCAGACCTCAAATATGGAGGAAGAAGGTAAGAACCAACATGCTTTTTTTATTATTATTCATGAGAGTAACCAGGATGGTGGTACTCAATACATGCACTGATGTTTAGCATCCCCCCTTAACATGTCGCAGACAGCTGTGGCTGCAATTCAGTTGTGTACGCCACCTAATTATCCATAAAGATCTGAATTTTTAATCTCTTTTACCATTACCAAAGCTTTTACTTCAGCATTTCACCCCATTTCTCCCATGGGCTTATAAGACATATCTGTACCACTACATAGCTGAATAGAAATAATATGTATCCTATTCCTGCCATTTTGTCTTCTTTTTTTTTCCTTCTGTGTGGAAGGAAATCAGCAGAAGATCATACCACATGTCCACCCACTAAAATCTAAATCTTTTTTTATTTCCTGTTTCTAGATTTTATATGCAACTTCATGAATTTGAAGCTGCTTTAACGTGTGCTTTTACATGTGCTCTGTAATGATGAGGCTGTTTTACTTTGTGATTATACATGCTTTTATGCTGTTATGAATCTTGAGTTCAATTTTATTTCTTTTTTTGTACTTAATTGTTCCCTTGTAGTTCTATTAACTGCATTAAATGTATTTTGATGGAAAAAATAGATTGTATATTGTTCAATATGATTAAGTTTCTTCCTTTTCTCTTGTCTTTTGAAGCGATTCTGTAGGTCTTGTCTCCTTTTTCCAGAAACCTGAAAATTATATTTCCTAAAGTTTAGGGTCTTGTTATACCAGTATTTCTTCCTTTTCTTTGTAAATCATTCTAGCAGTAGTCTGAAGGAGAAAGAGTGTGTACCCAGTGGCATACACACATACTATGAACAGAGGCAGACTGCACGACTCTGATGGATACCATCTCAGCAGGAGAAGGAATAATCTCTAGGTAAGGTATTAGGTTGCTGTTAATGTAACTGTGAAGGCACAGGGTGGTAACAGGATAATTCTGGTAGACATACTCAAGTTTTAAACCAGTTTTATGGTATCCTCCACATGATAATGTAAGCAAAAGGGGTCAGATAAGGAACACATTTTTAACCATTTGTATATTAGTGAGACGAGGCTCGATAATAAAAATAACAGCTGGACATGCTCTTGCATGAAAATAAATATTCTGCATTTGGTACTGGAAATACGATAAGATGGTTGTTACAACTAAAATAGCCTTTCAGAGTTCCAGCTTCTTCCATAATTTAAAATGGAGAAAAAGGGTACAGACACGGACTTCACATCAAAGATTCTTTGTTTCTGATAACTCAAAATGGGAGGCAAATGTTATGGACAAAACATCTACATAGCAAAAAAATCTAATAGCCCGTTTGTAGAATCCATAATAGAAAACCTAATCACACTAGATAACAGTCTGTCCTGCTCTTTAACATTTGCCCATAATGTGTGACAAGACAGAAGATTTTAATAGGGGTGACTTCACCCCAGAATATATTTGCTCATCATCTCATGCATCACAAAATTTTCCAGAATTTCTAAAAATAATAAATGGTAATTTCTTTGTGCAGAAACTTCTGATCTCAAATAAGATAACTCAGGTTTTGATCTTATTCGAATGAACTAAGAGTTAATTGCTACCGTAAAGCAAGTGGTTTCCTAGATATAGATATCATTATCTGATTGCATTTACCTTACGCAAACAGAATATGTCAGCAAACAACAACACACATGTATAACGAACTTGGCAGAGGCTAGGTTTTGGTATATCATACATTAAAACTGTTGTTGGTATAGCATACATTTAAACTGGTAACTATTGGAAAAAATATGAAAATTGACAAAAAATAAAAACCTGAATAGCCACAATGCATTATTCACATAAATAAAGCAAATTATACTGAGCAAGAAGCTGTCCTAGTTAAAAGGTGATAGAAAACAATAGAATATAAAATATTAATACAAAACGTGAGTAAATAACAAAGTATTATAAGCTACAAGTTGAAACATACACAGCCTGAAGAAACGATTGTATGTCCAAAAGCTTGTCTGCCTTTTTCCGGTTACATCTTGTTGATCTAGTAAGAAACATCCTCTTTCCCTGCAAAACTTGTACTGAATATATCCTTAAATAGTGGTGGCTACAACAATACATAGTAATAAAACCTTTAAGAGCAGAGGAAGGAGAAAAAAAAAAGCTTATGTATGTTCATTCCAGATTGCAAACTGTAAATAGATGTGTATGTTCTATATATGGTTTTGGCTTGTAGTTTTAATGAAGTGGTATATATCAAAACCATTCAATATAGCACCAGGGAAAGGGAGTTAATCATCCTCAAAGGATGGCATGTGATGATATATATACTAAAATGGGAAAGGTGCAAGCTGACATACTTTATGTAAATACTTTACAGGCCTTACAGAAACTAATTACAGAACTCCAAGCAATCAGTATTATAGTTTTATAAGTGTATGAAAAAATGGGAAAATTTCAAGGTATTGAAAAATTGCCTGTATTGATATCATTGATATTTAAAGCATAAAAGGTTCACCCAACTTGGTTTCTGGTTGAACTAATGGATTTTTAATTTAGGATTCTATTAGTAAATAAGCTTGGGTGAAAGAATTGTTGCATTAAAAAACAGTTTGCCAAACAATCATTTTTATCAAAATTACAAGTCTAATCATGTGTTATCATAATAAACTTGGATTTCTGAAGAGCGCAAGGCACTTCAAAATTAACAGAGACTACAGAGATCAGGTTAGAATCAGCTCACTAAAAGATCTCAGAATGGGTAGTACTGTTTCTAAGAAGTCTTTCAGGGATTGCTTTTTATTCATATTATTTTACACATTTGCCAATTACCTAGAAGATGATACAAAATCTTTGTTAACAAGTTCTGCAGATAACGCAAAGTTTGGTGAGGTAGGTAACGAAGATGATCAGGAATGATGCAAATAATCTGTTTAAAGTGTCACACCCAATAAAATTTCATTTAATATGATCATTAGAAGGTAATATATCTGGAAAAAAAGAAGGAAAACTGTGCCTACTGGCTGAGATGTTCTGCTTTAGAAAACTGTGACAAAATAATCGGTTTGAAGATACTGGGAGTTAATCAACCTCAATGATAATAGCGCAAGCAGTGTTTGTGAGGAGATCTCCTCTAGCCAGATCATGGTCTTGATCTTTGCTGTGACACGCAGCTTAGAGTCCCTAAACACTGAAATGTTTTAATCTAAATAGTTCATATGGCACCGAGAATTTGCTGGAGATACCTGAACCCTTCTGCTAGTGACAGTTTGGATACTGGAAATGATGAAGCTGCAGGTGGGAGCTGCTGTGCCTGGACTGCATTAGCTGTACTGCTTTCAGCACTGTTCCCAGGCTAATACAGCTTTATTGCTTCCTGTATCTGAGCTAATTTGTTCAGAGGTAGCACTGGTATCACTGTATGGCACTGCATTGTGTCATGTGCATATACCTTTTATGGCCTGTAATATACAGGATGTCAGGCTAAGATGATCTAATAATCCTTTCTGGCCTTAAACCGTATGAAACCATCATCAGTCAGTTCCATTAATCTTCTATGAAGGAAAATAAGACACCTGAACATAGCAAGACAGTGAGATACAGCAGTAAAAATGTTGAAAATGTTTTTGAACTTCACCCTGTTCCCTCACTAATTCTGCCATAAATTACTGGCCTGAGTCATGCACTGCCTGTGGAGACATAGAGGCATCCTCAGATTTTATCTGAGCACTGCAGAGGTATTAGATTTGGATTAGCTACCTGAGCTGAAGAAATTAGCATCATTTGGATGGTGGATAAGGAAGAGACAATTGCACACAAAAAATATATAATATCACCATCAAAGTCCCTGTGTGCTAGCTTGAGAATTTGCCCTTAGGCCCACAGTGTTAACTACTATTGGCTGCTAGTTTCATAAGCATGAGAGAGAAACAATCTTGGATTTATTCCCTTTGTTTCAGATGTGTCTCGTGTAAAATGAACTGAGTGGGTAAGTTGCAATCTGGAAATGGGTAAAAGCTTTGGATCAAAAAATCTCATGGATCATGGCCAGTTTGTGCAAAAGTTACCAGAACATGATCTCATTGCTCCATACACAGAGAACAAACAGCTGGAGGGCCTAAACATCCATGTGATGGGGATTTGAGAGAACCAAGCCTGTGAGATGTGCTGATTTTCTCTTCTGGCATGTAAATAGGTTTATTTTGGACAGCATCTGTTTTATTTTTTTGTTCTCCGTTGTATGTCATGTTCCTTTAAAAAGGGAGTGACTAGGTCAGATGGACCCCCTTGGAGGGAGCAGAGATTCCTCCTTTCCCTGAAGAGCAGACGAGCATGCCTGGGGACTTGGTGGGAGGAGGAGAGGTGGGGAGGAGGAGCTTCCAGGCTTCAGAGTGTAGCAGAGAGAGGAGAAGAGAATGGGAGTCATAGCGAGAAGATGGGAGCCTGCTGTTCATGGAGAGACTAATGAAAGGGGCAGGGAACATATGCACAGCCAGGCTCCCTTGGTGACAGGAAGAAAACTTCCTAGGGATCAGAGAGGAGTGTGTGGAGTTTGCTGCAACTCAGTCACTGAGTTGACTGAAACTGGACCTGGAAGCAAGTAGCCACCTAACACGACAGTGGGAAAGGGGTGAAGCTGTTCATAATTTTTTTCTTGCATTTTTTGCTTTCACAGAGAGAAAATGTTTCTTTATGTATAAGGTTAAACATTCTCATTCCTGTTTTATAAAAATTGTCTTTTTGAGTTTAAAAGAGCCTTTGGTCTTTTCAGGGAGCTCAAAGTAGGAAAAAGTCTAGATCATCTTCGAAGCCCTGGCTGCTCTGTCATGAGGTGCAGAACCAGAAGTGACCCTCAGTTTTGCTCTTCAACACTAGAGACATGTGAATAACAGAAGAACTATGAACCAATCAATTCAATGTCATTCATAGCATGAAACCACCCCCAAAAGTGTGAGAAAATTTGGGGAAAAAAGCATATCCTTTAGCATTTTTTAATAATTCTTTCTTTAATTTCAGCAAGTTGAGCAGAGCAAAAAAATGGTTCATTGGCAGTTCAAAAAAAAAAAAAACCAAGGGTTTGCTTTGGATCAGATGGAAAATGATTTTCTTTTTTACAGTTTCATGAAACATTGCAAAAAATGATGCAACTCAAAATATTTTATGTGGGTTCAAACCTCTTAAAACTGTTTTGCTCAAAAATATTGAAAGGAAATTTCAAAATGGAATGTCATTTTAAATGAAATAATTGAAATGCTTCATTTACAAAAATGTCAAAAGTAAGCATTTCATTCTTTCAGAAATTCAGAAGGATCTTTTCAAAGTGAAGCATGTAACAAAATCAGCACAACTTTGTAAAATGCTTTGGTATAACTCTGCCTTCATTGCTGAAAAAAAAAAAAGCAGCTGAAAAATTTCACTCAGCTTTGCAAATAAGTAAACATTAAGAGCTAAAACAGTACTTAATATATGAGCATTGAACTTTTTCTGGTCATGCAAACCAGAAGTGCCCCTAAAGAGTTAGCTTAGTCATAACCAGAATAGCCTACCAGAAACCCAGATCTGTTAAGAAGAAAAATTAAAAACAGATATGCCATGAATCTTTGTGTTGCGCTTTATTATTTTCCATTTTCTTTCACATTCTTTCTCCCCTCCTTTTGCCCAGTTCTTCTCAGTTGCCTGTGTACCAGACATTCCAGGACAGAATGTCTTGTGATCTCCACACAAATACCTCCCCCAGAAAAACTGTGGAGCAAATTCTCTGCTAGCATAAACTGGCTCAATGCTCATGAACTGAATTATGTTAGCTGGGCTTTCCACCTGATAACTTTGGATACAATGATTTCAAATATGTGTTTGGTAGAACATTTTGACCATTTTTATTCCATAAATCTTCATAGGCATGACAAAAGTTTCCTATTGAGGATTTAGAGAGGAAACAAACTAAGTGTCAGCATCACTGATAGATTTCAATTATTTAGGAAATGAAACGATTTTCAGGACAAGGTAAAGGAATGCAATAAAATGCTTGCTGGCTGAGAACTCTTCTGAGTAAGAAGATCTGAGAAGTTAAGCAGAAGGGCAAAACCCGTAGTCTTCAGGGCAAAGTGAGCCTACAGAGTATTTTCACATGTTCCCAGACCTCCTAGAAATCTGGACAAGCACATCAGACTGTGCTGGGGGATGAGGACCTTGAGTTAATGCTGACCTGAAGTGCTAGGACATATGGCTTGCTGCTGTGCCATACAGATGCCCCACTTCCAACTGCCAGCTGAGTTTATTAGTTTTAGTATCACGTCTGAAGAGCAAAGTTGCATTGCTTTGGAGCCCACACAGGCTCCCGAAGTGCTGAGCAAGGCTCTAGGTCACAGGGAAAAATGCAATGTAAATGGAAGTGCCAATATGGTTTGGGTTTATACTGTCTCTGTTTAATAATGGTGGGTGAGTGGCATAGCAGGTGCCAGGATACTGACAAATAAAACCAGATAAAATAAGGCTGATATCCCTGCGACAAGAAGTATTTCTTCTTTTCCAAATCAACTGAGTCCTCTCTGGTTCTGATGAATTCATATGGGGACTTCCTGTTCTTCTCACTGTTTCTTTTGAACATAAAACTTCCTTTTGTTAATCAATTTTATCTTCCTTTTCTTTTGATGTCTGAAAAATAAAATTCATTGGAAAGATTATTCATCCTTCCTTCCTTCCTTCTCTCCCTCCCTCCCTCCTTTCCCCCTTCCTTCCCCCTTCTTTCCTTTTCCTCTTTCCTCCTTTCTTCTTTCCTCGCTCTTTTTCCTTTTCTTTCTTTTTCATTCTTTCTTCCTTTTTTCTCTTCTCATTTCTTCCTTTCTTCCTTTTTCTGTTTTTCTTTCACTCTTTTCCCTTTCTTCTTTCTTTATTTTTCCTTCTTTCTTTCATTTCTTTTTCTTCTTTTTCTTTCTTTCTTTCTTTCTTTCCCTGTCTCTCTCTTTCTGATCATTTGAAGGCATTTTAACATTATAGGAATACCAAGTTTGATCTTTGCCATTTTATTTTTCCTGGAGCAGCTCTCGGAAGTCCTGTGTTCTGGGTGTTCTGGCACTGTTGTATAAAGAATGAGGGTCCTGAACAAAGACTTTCTTTGCTCAAAATTGTAATTAGTTGGTGAAGTCGCTAACAAAAGCAGAGACAGATGAACAAAATGATTCTGGACATTAAAAAGCTGGTATGATGACAGACTGAAGAGACAAGGACTGTTTAGGGGAAAACAGGGCCATTTTCATTCAGAAGGACAACCAGTCCTATTACAGGAATAAAAATAATACTACCACAATTACTATGTTATTATATAAATGAGTACTGCACCTTTATGTTGAATCCTTTTTCTTTTAGTTAAGGTACTATCACAAAAGTGAAGTCACTTTTCAAAATGATACTAAGCTTCTCATCTTTCACCACACTAAGGACAGCAAGACTTCACAAGCGGATGGAGCTTTTGATATGAAAGCCCACATCTTTTACTGAACCTAGCTAACTCATGAGATTTACGGGATGAATTTTGTCAAATGCTTTGCGAAAGTCCAAATAAATTATGTCTTCCAATCTTTTTGTATTCACTCTTTTGTTATCATACCCAAACAACTAAAAGAATGTGAATAGCTTACAGAGGCACAGATTTCTTTTACAGAAGCCATGGTGATCTGTCTCCATCATATTATTTTCAGCTGAGTCTTTTATAATTCTGTTTTTAATTAGCGTTTCAACCAACTTGCTTGGTACTAAAGTAAGAATGCTCAGCCTTGAATTTCCCAGAATAACCTTTACAGTAAAATCCTATTTACAACAGAGCTGTTCTCTGTGACAGCAGCTGTTTAATTTTCATTTCTTCTACTTGACTTTTGAACCCTTTTGACGAATATTTTATTTTTCAGACAAGGTTTTCAATGGCTGGAATGAACATTTTTGGTATTATTTCTCACCTCCTAGAGCTTAATTAGCACCTACTTCCCCTGCAGCACTACATGAAAGAAATCAGGTTTTACTGTAAACCCAAAGAAATCTCCCAAGAAGAGGCCATGGATAGAAGGGCATTGCAGATGGACACAAGGATCAACAGGGAGGCTGAGAGAGAGCTCAGCAATCAAATTATAGGACGCAAAGGTGAAAGTATGATAGAGTAGATGGCTTACAACTTTTCCAGTGAGTTGCAGTACAGTTTTAAATACCTGGCTTATGGTTCAGCTCTGCCTACCATGGACATGTCAGACTCCCCGTACTTCAGCAGTTCAGCTCAGTGCAGGAGTCTGTATGAACTGGCCATGCCTAGTCCATGAAGTCATTAGTCTTCAATGAACAATTAGCCTTTTTAATGAACAAAAACTGAGCACATTCTGCCCATGATTCTGTGAAACCAATTTCTGCCATCCATTTCATCAAAACTACCACTTCTAGTGTAGACAAAGAGACAGGATGCAGTTTTTATAGGCTTTCAGGCTCTGTGCCATTTAATGTTGCAAGGCCTGGGAACCAAATTCTAAATCAGGGCATTTAGGTACTTAAATGTCTCTGAATAGTTTTCTTTTGTTAAGTACCAACTCCAGCAGTGGCTCAAGCACTTATTAGTCTGAATTACATAGAAATCAATGAGGTATAGGCTTCTAAGTATGTTGCCATCTTTGAAAATGTCTTTTAGGCCTGGAAATCTTCTGTGGGGCAATACCAAATGCTTTCTAAAAACAAAGTCCAAGATGCTGGTGTCACTCCTTCGGACAGATCTCAGCCTTGGGAATTTACTGCTCCATGGTATTTTGATTCTGATCCACCATCAAACCAGGTTCCTGAAATAGTTTATTCAAATCACAGTGGTGTGGTCTCCTTTATGTAAGTGTATCTGTAGGTGGTATGCCCACCAGCCAAATAGCTTCTGAAATCTAGAGGATATACATCACATGGAATAACCTCTACCAAAAAAAAAAAATCATTCTTTAATCAGTACGGTCAGTAAAGGCATAATTTAAAAAGAAGAAAATATTAAAATATAATAACCAAATTAACAGTCTACCTTTTCTTGGTGTGGAATCCAATTTTGGCCTCTTAGTTAAAGTTTCTCTCATTTTGGTGTTGACCCCCAAGCATGTTTAGAAAGATTAAGCACTCAGCTCCAGGCAAACACAATACTCTAAAGAACTATTTTAAAAGAGCTTTCCTGAAAATACCAATAATGGAATACCACAAGGGAACTGAAATAATGAAATACAAATGTTGCATGAAGGAGATGATAATTCATAATACACTTTTTTATAAATGTAACAGAGAGAACACTCTTACTGCTGACACTTTCATAAGTTTTAAGATATGAAGAGTCGGTTTGTGAAGAGATAATTCTTGCCCAACTGCAGATGCCAAGATTCAAAGGTTTCATTTCACCTGCAGGTGGGCACATGAGCAGGAACATGGGTTAAAGTGGGGGAGAATCTCACAGAACCTTACCTTTATTATCTGCTCACAGACATAAAACTGTGTTATTACAAATATGTCATACGGATGTTCCCCATCTCTTGGCTAGTTCTGGCTAAAATTCTGCCTCATTTATATGCTCTGTGTTTACCTGTATCAGTCCAATGCTGTTCTGCACTCAGTTCTGCCTCTTGATTGGAGAAGCCTACTGCTTCCACGGCCCTTTACCTATTAGTATTTTCCTTGAATTTTCTTCCCTTGATATCTTTTTTTGACCTAACTTAAGTTGAAAGTCTTAACTTGTAAAACACAATTTATATTCCTAAACTTACTAAGGTCTATTAGCACACTACTTCCCCAATAGTAATATTGTATACATGTCCTATTTACTGTCCACTTATAGTCCATTTGGCTGCATGCTTGTGCAGCATTTGGCATTATGGCATCATGATCTCCTCCATGACTTTAAGGAGTTATCTTGAACACTGATGGAAGAATTCCTCTTCTTTAAACTTTACTGAGTTTTGCTCTTGAGAATATCATGGGCCTGAAAACTAGGAACAAACATTGGCCTACATGTTCAGTTGTCAAAATAGTGATTAGTGACTTTTAAAAGGATAAATCTGGTGGATGGTATGTGGCCAGCCAAAGTGGAAAATGGAGAAAGTAAAATTCCCAGGCTAGTTGCCAGGATCAGTGGACTAACAATTTTTTAAGCAAGCTCTATTTAAAAAAAAAAAAAAAAAAAAAAAAAAAACAGTTAGAAGAGTGGAAAACACCAATTCCATCATTCAAGTAGAAACAGACTAAATAATCAAAAGCAAAGAAAAAAAGCATATTCGGTATACTGTTTATTCTTTCAGTTACTTCTCAGAAACAAGCCTCTTCACAGGGAAAGGATTCCTTTACAATCCATTTTTTTAACACAGATTAGATTTAATGCTTTATTCCTTCATAGATTTTTTTTTATCAAGAGTTCATGGAAGTATTTTTAGTGGCTACTGTTAAAAACCTGATAAGGTGCATAAATTCAACTGAAAGACAATGGGTGTTAGGAATTAAGTATCTATCCCAGAAACTATGTAACATTTTTATCTGCTGTGCAGGTGCACTTCTTGTACTAAGTATGTGTAAAATCAAAAACCTGATATTACATTCCTGCAAGAATGCTGGTGAATGATTTCTTAAAACTGTGTATTTACAGAACTAAGCTTTACTAGTTTAAAAAGAAATCTCACCAAAACTGTGGTGAAGTAGCACTTGATACTGTGTCTGATTATTGAGCTATCCTAAAATAATGTGTTTGAAGTTCAGGTGATAAGATGAAGCTCATAAGGTTCTTTTGGTGTGATTATTTATGACAATTATAATAATGCATCCTAAAGTCACAAAGGCAAGTCCGCCATTGCCAGGCTGTGATGTGTCAGCTACACTGTTATCATCTAGAAAATCTCAGCTAAGTGAAGATGAGGGAATAGCAGCAGGGGAAGAGAAGAGTGGTAGAAAGAAGGGAACTTCTGTTTTACCTTGGTTTTGAGAATCCAACAGCTTTAAAAAACTGAAAAGACCACAAGGCCGTAGAAATTCTGGCAATCTCAGGACAGAATTATTTGAGACAAAAATGTCACAGTGGAGGCTGCTGGTTAACCAGTAGCTTTTTCTTTCCACTGACATCACTTTCTATCTTTCATGTACAAGGGCTCAGCCAAACAGGTTGCAGCTGAAATAGTTGGAAATTGTATTTGTGTGAGAAATAAAGTTTAAACAGAATTACATATTTTTGGTGTTGAGATACTGACATCACGTAATTCTCAAAAATAGTTTCAAAAATGTTCAAAAGCATGAAGGAGTCATAATCTTTTAGGATTTCATTAATTAGCAATTTTGGAACATTCAAAAAAATCATTTCACTACTTTCCTTTTAGAGATGCATTAGAAGGTCAGCTGTTTTAAGGCTGAGTTGCATAATGCAGAATTCATTGTCTCCTGACAAGCATGAAAAGATTTTTTAATTTGAACTCCCAGAACTACATTTCAAATATAAAATGTCTCTCTGAGAACTGAAGCAAATCTGTTTATTAGTTTGTCTTAGTATTAGTTTTTAAGTATTTAGCATTTAGTACTAGTATTTGGGTATTTCTTTTCCCTAAATGATCTTACTGCCAAAATAATACCAGCTCTCCAAACCCTTTATAGAGTGAAGAGTCAGTCCATATACTATATTTTGGCTGTGACAGGATCCCACCATTATGGCGAGCATAGCCAAACACACAACAAACTCAACAGTCACATCGTTCAAAGCCATGTTGATATCAGAAGGAATCAAAGCATGCCTCTTCTTTGCAGCTGATTTTCATTCTGTACTTCTGCTGATGGAAATGAGTCCATTTGTTGTATGACAAGAAACACACTTGTGTGTTTAGACTTCTCATTGGTAAATTGTTTGGCCACCAGCCTTTTCCCAATGAAACTGCCTGAGAAACTGTTCAGTTATAGATTGAAAAACTAGGTGCCAGATGGTCTGCCCGCCCTTCCTTCACCTGACGTAAAGCAGGCTGTAAGCTTGGGTCAGCTGGCAGTCTATTCTAGCATTGCTCCAGAATAGAGAAAAGCAGTCACATTGTGTGAGTAAACCGAGATAGCAATTTTTTTAATAAATTAGAAATAGTGCTATGTTTATCTTGCTCATAATATCCATAGTAGTATGTGTAGGGGAGGGTTGCTTACTGTTTTTCTATGAAAGACTAGTACTAAGAAAAATCTTTCCAAAATAATCTAAAGATTCTAATTTGAAGCACAGGTTGAAGGCAAAGCATATGTATATATAAAAAAAAGTAATTTTGTAATTATTCCTTAATAATATGTGACATGGGAGATTCAACATTGATTTAAATAAAATTACAATTTAAATGAAATGCACCACTTAAAAAAAAAGCCCAATAATTTTGTAATTATTCCATAACTAAATGTAAAGGATATAGGAAACTCAACATTGATTTAAATGAAATTTCATTTTAAAGGAAGTGCACAGCTGAAAACTTCAAACACCCTTAACTCTGCCCATTAGTGTAAGAGAAGTAGAAAATTATTATAAAGCATAAAACTATTATAACATGACTTGAATAGTTGTGAACTATTCTGTACTGACTTTAAACAGAGTTTTTTAACCCTCGTTGGTATCACTACACAAATGAACATATAATGCTTTTCTGAATATGTCTACAGTTTTCCTGTATTTTTTTCTCTCTGCTTCTGAGAATACACCAGCAAGCCTGAATGACCACGATTGAATGCTTGAATGAACATAGGACTGGGGTAGTTGTTCTGGGAAGGGAAGCTACCTGGTTTTAAGGGGAAACGAGTGGTGTCCCTTGTTCCAGAAGGCTGTTATTGGAAAGAGTGGGATGTTTTGATAGGATCTTGGGGTTTTTGATCTAGAAATATGTCTCAGGGTCTCCATATGAATGATATACGCATATACACCCACATGACTGGCTGCATGAATGAGAGAAAAGCACAAAGCAGGTGATCAGGTGCTCTCTAGTGTTAAAAGCAGTGATCAAATGGATGATGGCAATTACAAGAAGGGGAAGGGGTCTGTCAGGGTGGCTTCAAAATTGCTTTAGACAATTCCAATGTGGCAGCAGATTTCCACACAGCCGGCATAACTATGGGGGGGAACCAGTAGGAGAACTCCATTATACACATGTGCTCCAGCTCGAGCCCTCCAAGGAGCCTGCCTACAAGTATTCCTTGGGCAAAACCTGTTCGTTGACTATTCCTGTATCAGAAGAATACATTTTAACTTGAGCCCTTAAAATAAAACCTCCCTGGCTTCTTCGATCAAATCGTCCCCCTTTGCCTTTACTCCGTCCACCATGCACTTTGAAAGTGCACTGGGCGCGGAAGGGATTAAGCCTCGCACTAACTCCAAGGCACACTTTTCAGTGCACGCCGGCGGAGTACAAAATCCAGAGGCGGAGACGTGGTGGTGACGGCCTGGCTCTGCAGAGGGGGGCTGGGGAGCGCCTCTCACCGCTGCAGCCCCGGCGCGGGCGCAGGCGGCCGGCGGTAGCTGCGAGCCCCAGCCCGGCCCCCGCGAGCCCCGCTGCCGGCAGGCAGCCCGGCCGAGCGAGCCGCCCGCGCCCGGGCTGCTCGTGACTTTGCGCAGAGGAATCAGTCAGAGGCGCTGCGGGAAGCGAGCGCGGCTCCGCGCAAGCAGCGGCAGCACGCGCAGTCCGGAGCGCGGCAGCGCGGGGCGCTGCGCGGGGGTGCGGGGCGGCGCGGCTGCTCGCGCGCGGCCACGGGCGCCGGGGCCATAGGCAGCTCCAGGCCCTTCCGAGCCCCTCGCAGCCAGGGACCTCCGTGCCGCTGCCTCCGCCGCACAGGTTTCTCGGCGGCTCGTTCAAGAAACGCAATACACTGATTTAACTTTTTCCCCTCTCTCCTGAAGAAGGAGGACCAGTCCCACCTGTGGATCGTACACTTGTTCTCTCCCTGGGAAATGCTGCCTGCCTTTCAGGGGAACGTAGCAGGCTCCACGAAGGCTTCAGCGGTCTTTTATTTCATATTTACGGACATACATTTGCTTGTATTTCCCCAAGCAGAAAGTGACGAAGATACCTGATAACAGTGGGACACATGGGAAGCAAATCTCCTAAGTCCCAGATCTGCTTTTTCAGAGATCCGTTTTAGTTTTCCAAAAGAAAAAAAAAAATCCCAAATAGAGTCTCAAAAGTGGGAAGCTAAATCTCCCTTAAGATGTGGGCACGTTTTTTAGCGTAAAATTTCACTTTCAAAGCCACAGAAGCTGGGGAGAGGGGGTACAAATAGGGGGTACATTTCATTTGTGCCTATGTCGTCCGTGTTTATGTGTTAGAGAGAGATGTCTAAATTCTCATCACTTCCCTGGATAGATCCTTCTTCCAGTCTATTTTGAAAATGAAATATAGTAGTCCACTCTTACAGAACTGAAAAGGGAGAAAGAAAAAGAAAGAAAACTGGGTTAAGGAGAAGTGAAGTGACCATAACTCATGAGAATAGTCCACCTTTTAGTGTAGGTATCACGGGGCGACAGTTATATAATATTGTTAATAAAAGTAAAGACTGAAATACGAAAAGAAACCCCAGGGAAGAAGCTTACGTAAACAATTATGCTCCGAGTGCTCTGGAGCGCTGGAGAATTCATTGCCACAGCGCCCCCTCCCACACACAGCCTGAACTAAAGATTTTGTTCTGGAGAAGGAGAAAGAAAAGTTCTTCTCATCGCTCCCTTTCAGTTTTCTCACTTCTTTCCTTTAACCCTGTGAGCAGAGGTAGGGCAGAAAGGCTCGCCCAGCTCATCCCGTCTCCCCTCACTTGTACAGGTCGCTCCTGCAAAGCACCTCGTTCAGAAAGAGCCTCGCCGAGCAGGCGTCTTTTACTAGAAAAACGGACAACAACACTTGCACAGTATGCGTGTGTCATTTGTTATTTTTAAATACAATAGTCTATTATTTCACGTCGCTGTCTCTGGGAGATGGTGGCGGTCCCCCATTTCATGAGAGGAAGCAGAAAGCATTCCCAGACCTTTGGGTGGTTGTGTCACAGGAAGCCGTCTCTGCCGCGCATTGCGCTACATCTCCAAACCCCACCAAGCTCCCCACTGTCCCAGTAACAGGCATGTGCGCCTCTTTAGCCACAGGGATTGGGGGAAACTCTCCTTCACGCCAGCGAGACTTTTCTTTTTTTATCTGAGTAAAATTTAGGGGAGTGGGGTCCTCGATAAACAGTCCCCAAACGCACAAGTCCCGGGCAGAACCGCACGCAGCTGTTGCACAAAGCAACTGGGTCGCGCTCCCGCAACAGTGGCATGAGTGCAATTCCCACAGACAGGGCTTGCGACTTCACTCGCCCGAAAACTTCAGCCTCTGTCACTAGTGCAAGGACAGGTAGCTAATACATGACAGACCACGAAACCAGTCTGCCAGGACGCCAGTGAGCGATAGCTGAACAGGGGCAGGCGCTGAGGGGCTCCCGGCTACCTGCTCCTCTGTACTTGGAGCAAACCGAATTACACAAGACACGGCGAGCACCGCTTGAAATCCGGGAAGGTAAACGCCGAACAAATACATAGATTATTCAAATAAAAACGCTCTGCATACAGTCTCTGTGTAGGCATCTTAATTTGCCACGGTTATTATCAATAAAAAGTGCACGTAATACTATTCTGCTGCTTAACTGTGCAAGTTAGATGGCTTTTTATTAGTAACGGGTAGTAGTATGGGAAAATTAGGTTTCAGCTGTGGAGCCAGGCAGATGAAAAACCTATTCCCTGCACAAGGCATTCAAATCAAGCAGAGATAACTCCGAGGAGAAGTTAAATACAGCCACGTACCCTGACCAATATTTAAAAATATTATTGACACGGTTTTCTGGTTTATTTATCGCAAAGACTTCACCAGCTATATTTACATTACCTCACTGACTTTTCGTTCTCTGCTTTGTGCAGACTCAAATTAGTGGTTTACTTGGTGTAATAAAATGCATGCTCTCTCCTAGCAGTGGGCAAATCCATGCCTTTCTGAAGCCAAGCAAAAATTATGCAAATGAAACCAACGCAAGAACTTGTCTTTTGAAATGATAATACTTTACCCCATTAATCTCTGATTGAGAAATTAACCCCCATTTCCGCGTTAAAAACATCATTTTTGGACTGCACAAATTAAAACATCAGAAATAGAATCTGTTGCTCTTCGTGTTTGAGGGAAGGGGACTTACGTTCCAGATTTAAACGTTGCTCCCACCGAAATCATAAAAAAAATATTTTCATCGGGATAAGACATGCAGATGGAGCAGAAAACAACATCTACATTTTATACGGACGTGCACGTATACCTAGCGTGTATAACCTATGTATATGCGTATAGATATGTATGAACATTTGTATCTCTTGTGTGTGCGTGTGTGTCTGTGCGTATCTACACACACTCTGAACTGAATTATATCAATTCTCCTGGGATCATGGTATTTATTTAAGTACTCTTCCCAGGTCATAACTGTAACACTCACTTAATAGCATGAATCCCTTGTTATAATGTAAACACAAGGGCCATTGTATTCCCAATCTGTATTGTTCCACTGATTATTAAAGAGGAAGAACTAAAAGCAATCAGTTCTCGTAGATAAACACTCACACCACCCCTGCAGGAAAGAACAGGCTGGACTTCCCAAATAAAAATGCAGCGAGTATACTACATTTTGCAAGGCATGCAGGTTGACTTAGAGAGGTTCCTGTATGACTTTATAATGTTATAATTAATTTTGCATTCTCAGCTCTCCAGAAGCTGCTCCGTTCAGAGGCAGAGCTCGTACACTCAGAATTCGCTCTGCGGAGCACAGAAATTGACTATTCAGATGTAATCGCCCGATATCGATTATCCCACAGAACTACTGAAATATGAATGTGTTTTATATAAAGCTCTTGTTTTTAGAGTTTCTATTTTTATTTAATATATGCGCATTAATCATCAAGCAAGGAAGCAAACGTCTTTTCTGTAATCTGTTGCACTGAGTTTACCAGTTGTTTATCACTCTCTTATCAGGAAGTCGAGAGTTAATGACAAGAAATACCTGTTGGTGTTAACCTCCTCCTCCTCACCTGCCTTTTTAAGGATTGCTTCTTCTACAGGCCAGCTGATAGATCTGGATAGGAATTAATCCAATATGTCTGGTGGCCAGATCTGTTCTGCTGCGTGCAGGGACAGGGATAAACTGGTATGTAGATTTCACAGAAGACGAGCGAAGGAAAGAAATAAAAAATCATATAGGAAAAGAAACTGAAAAGCTCAAATTGCTTCAGACACTATACGTAGCCTTATACTTGACTGTAGTTTTAATATGGTGATTTCCCCACTATGTCCGCGAGTCTATTGAAATGGCTTCTCGAAGTGCATTTTTTTATTAGCTGCATGTTTAATTGATTAACAATAGGCTGCCCTGCTAACCCATAATTCTTCAGTTATTGCCATCTCTCCTTCCTGTCAGTTGCGAGCCGATTCCTCGGCGTACTGTGATCTGATGCTTTTTTTCATCTTAGCTAATTGAAATTACCTGAGGTATTTGATGAAGAAGTCGAGCGTAAACGTAAAAATGACTTTATTTGGTTAAATACGGGCTAATGCTCAATCGCAGATGTTGCAAAAATAATACACACGGTTTGATGAGCTTTTTTTTTTCTTTTCGGTCCGAGCCTAAAGAATTATTTCGATAGCTCGGGGACTCATCCCGCTCTCTCGATGTGGTCCCTGTTGCCGGTGAAGGGGCTTGCTGATGACTTTCGGCGTTTGCAGGCTGCGAGGCTGGGGCAGCCGCTGCCCGCCGCATCCCCCCGCTGCCGGGGCGAAGCTCGCGGTGGGCTCAGGTGCGGGCCGGGGCGGCGCAGCGGCCTATGCGGGCACGCAGGGGCGGCTCTGCCCGCGCCCCCTACGTGGGCTGCCGGCAGGACGGACGCGTTGGGGGCTGCGCACACGGCGGTGCGCTCCCCACGGGCCAGGGGCGAGCGCCCGGAGCGGAACTGCCTCGGCATCGCCACGAGGCGAGCTTGGATGAATCGGGGTCGCAAGGCAGAGCACGGACACTGGAGCTGGTCCCAAATTGCGCTTAAGTGTATGCAATTAACCATAGGTTTCTTAAGAGTCTCTCCAGGCTAACCGTCCTGGAGGGAAAAAAAAAAGGAAAAAAAAAAAAGAATTCATGCCTCCACAAACATATGCATTTATTTATATTTGTATAAAGAAGAAAAGATCAATGCCTTCATCTCGTCCTCTCGTATCTGGAGTAGAGCTGCCAAGGTCTAGAAGCTGACGGTGTCCAGGGCCGAAGAGGGGGGGGGGGGAGATTACCTTATGGGGGAAATTAATTACATCGTGAGCGTATTCCGAGAGATTTATCTGAACTGCAAAAGGGAGGGGGGGGGGCACCTAGCCGCCCGGAAGGAGTCACCCAGGCCTCCTCTCCACGCACTAGACCAGGAAGAATAGAAATGAAACAGAGATCAAGATTTCTCTTTCCTTCATGTGCAAACGCGCTCTACGACTTGACTGTTTTGTGGCAACTTAGAAAACTGGAAAGCTCTTGCTGCCAGGAACAGCATGATCCTGGCTGTGCTGATCTGAGCAGTTGCTCTTCTTTCCTGCCATATAGGGCAATACTTTTACGAAGTGCTCTTCACTTGTGTTACTGCTCGGCTCCGTCGAGCCTGAGTGTGTATGTACCCACAGGCGTGCAAGCGCACATGTGTGTGATACATGTGTGTGCAGCGTAAGTTGCGAGAGCTGCAGCGAGCACGTGTGTGGGGGTATATACATAGGGAATATCAATATATATTCTCTCTCTCTTTTTTCCTTGTGGAGAGAGACAGAGGGAGCGCTATGGAGAGCGTGTGAAAAAGCATTTATGGCGCTCCGCGTGCGGAGGAGCCGAGCGGCAGCAGCATCGCTGGACTGCAGCGGTGTGCTGGCTGCCGGAGAGGCTGGCTTGCATTACAAAGCCTGCCCTCTCTCCCTCCCTCCCAGCCTCCCCGGCCACCTCCCTCTCTCCCTCCCCGGCCGCGGGAGGGGCCGGGCCCTGGGCCGGCGCGGGCGCGGGCGCGGGGGCGGGCCCGCCGCGCTATGCAGATGAGCGGCGCTGACGGACAGCTCCGTTTTCCAATGTCCCTCGGAAACTCGAGCGCTCCTTCCCTCAACTCTTCACTTCAGACTCTATACTTCCCCCAAAATACAGGCTCGCAGGCGCTGGGGGAGCTGGCTGGCTGGCGGGGAGAACTCCATATGCAGCAGCCACTTTTCTGATTTCGGGGGCTCGCTTTTCTCCCTCTTTCTCCCTCTCCCCTTCTGTTTGTCTCCCCTTCTCTCTCTCTTTTTTTATTAACCCTCTCCTCTTCCCTCTCTCCCAGATGCCCTTCCGCTCCCGGTTAGATTTCTGACCGCTCGATTTATTTTCCCTTTTTGGGGGGTGTCCTTTATTTTTTTCCCTCCTGTTTGTTTTTATTCTGAGCGGGTGCGCATGGGGGGGAGCCTATAACAATTCTGATCCTCTACATAACTGCACAGAGCCAACCGGGGCGAGAGAGAAAGGAGAGGGAGAGAGAGAGAGAGAGAGAGGGCGGGAGAGAGGGAAAGAGGGAGAGCACGAAAGCAGCGCCAGGAGCGGCAGCAGCAGCAGGGCCGGTCACCCTCGCCCCCTCCCTGCTCCTGTGCACGCCAGTGCAAGCCATGTCCTATCCTCAGGGTTACCTCTACCAGCCCCCCGGCTCGCTGGCTCTGTACTCCTGCCCGGCGTACGGGGCGTCGGCTCTGGCGGCCCCCAGGAGCGAGGAGCTGGCCAGGTCTTCGTCGGGATCGGCGTTCAGCCCTTACCCGGGATCGGCAGCTTTCACCGCCCAGGCGGCGGCCACAGGCTTCACCAGCCCGCTCCAGTACTCCACAGACCCCGCCACGGGATTCCCCTCCTACATGGTAACTACCGAAGAGCAATCCTCTCCTTCTTCATTAGCATCCGCATTCTCATCCTCATCATCTTCAGCTTGGCTCCGCACACACTCACCATCAGCCCCCGACACCACGCCGCACCGCATCGCACCGGCGGGTGCCCCGCGGCAGCTCCGCCGCCGCCCGCCCCTGCGCTGCCTCCCCGCAGCCCGGCAGCGGCCGGCGGAGCGAAGCGGAGGGACGCGGAGCGGCGGGCCGGGGCCGGGCCGGGCCGGGCCGGGGCGCCGCCTCCCTCCGCGCCGCCCGCCGTGCCGGCGGACCTGGGACTCGGGCTCGCCCCGCGGATCGCAGAGCCGCGCCGCAGCCCCGGTTACAGAAATACGGATCGTCTCAGGCAGTTGGGCTGGAGGCTTTCATTCCCCCCCCCCCCCGCCTTCTCTTTTTCTCCTTTCGCTGTGATAGAATAGGGGAGGGCTTCTTTTTTCTTTTTTTTTTTCCTTCTTTTTTTCCCTCTCTTTTAAGTCGGTGTTTAGAGGCGCTGCGGGCTTTATCCCCGCGTGGTTTTATTTACTTTCAGTGTGTTTCGTGCTAATGGTTTAACTGGATTTTAGAAATGAAAAGGAGCATCTGTTTGTGATCTGTGAGCTTCGCTTAAGCCCAAGATGGTTGTGGTGGCCGCAGTTTCGGATTTCACTTTCTTCTTATTAGTTAAAAGGAGCATTTGCAAATGCATGTGTGTGTATTCTATGCATAAACTATATAAATAAAACCATAAACTATATAAATAAACTGCACGTCTAGATGGTTATATAGTTTTATACACATGCACACACAGTCAGACACATATCTAGTCCCATACGTACAAAGACCTGAAGCCGGAATTTAGGATTGGAGCCGCTGTCGAGAACCTAAGAAAGAGATGGCAGCAGGGTAGTTCGCGCTCCCTGCAAAGTGACAGGGAAACTAATTGCTTTCTGTTTGTAAAACGGTGCATAAATTCTTGCGCAGTCTTTATTCGGGGTGGTATAAAAGATCTGTGGCTCTCCCTTGCTTGTTTTTCCTGTTGAGAAGCAATGAGTGGCTGGAAGTTACAGTGAGGTTGTGAACTATCTCGAATATTAGGTGAATTTGTGCCTGTGACTCGCCATTCTGTAGGATTCTGAAACGCGCTAAAAGTTAGCGAGTTCCTTAGCAATATCTTTAACTTTTCTTGCATTATGCAAACTTAAATAAGCGCAATTTAAACGTTAAAGGACGAATTAAAATGCTAATTACATCGCATTTGAACAATTCGAAACGGTGCATATCTTCTGATTTGCAAATTGGATTTGCAATGCATTAGTGCAGTGAATTGCTAAGTGGTGGCTTTGTTGTATTTTCTATAGCAAAAAAGGAAACATCTTTTGAACCTTTGAGAGAAATGTAGATATCAAGACACTACCTGTAGGGCCTTTAAAATGTCTGCGTGGTTCAAAAATGATATTGGGAAATATTCAATTACAAAGAGCTAAAATTAGTCAGAAAGATTAAAACATCGACGATTGTAAGTGTGTGTGTGTGTGTGTGTGTGTGTGTGTGTGTGTGTATTGGGCGGAGGAAGGGGGGGGGGATCATAACTTAATGGCCTTTGGGTGCTGTTTCACCCTCCTAATAGAATATGGATACAAGACACCATCTCGGGGAAATACAAATATAACCAGCGATCTCGCCTTGACAACTTACTAATGGCTATCAGCAATAACAAATTGCCAACCCCGCCGTTTTGTTCTGTCCAGGGCTCCCCTTACGACGCTCACACGACGGGGATGACCGGAGCCATCAGCTACCACCCGTACGGCAGCCCTGCCTACCCCTATCAGCTCAACGACCCCGCGTACAGGAAAAACGCCACCCGCGACGCCACGGCCACGCTCAAGGCCTGGCTGCAGGAGCACCGCAAGAACCCCTACCCCACCAAGGGCGAGAAGATCATGCTGGCCATCATCACCAAGATGACCCTCACGCAGGTCTCCACCTGGTTTGCCAACGCCCGCCGGCGCCTCAAGAAGGAGAACAAGATGACCTGGGCCCCGCGGAACAAGAGCGAGGATGAGGACGAAGACGAAGGCGACGGGGCGAGGAGTAAAGAGGAAAGCCCGGGGAGGATGCCCGAGAGCAACGAAACCTCCGCCGAGGACGAAGGTGAGCTCGGGGTGCAGGCCCGCCGCATCCCGCCCCGTCGCGCCTCCCCGGCCGCCGCGTACGGGCCGCGGCTGGGCGGCAGGGGGGGAGGAGGGGGTTGCCTGGCAGAAGCGACCCTAAAGGCAGCGCCGCGTCCCGCCCCGTGCCGGCGCCGCGCTGCTCTCCCGCGGCCGGGCGGGCTGGGGTGGCCGCAGGGAGCCCGGGCCGCTCGGCGCCGCGGAGCAGGGGCGCACGCCGGGGTGGCGCAGGGGGCAGCCGCGGAGCCAGCCCGTGGGGATGCTCCTAGAGACGTGATTACACACCAGCGGCCGCGGCTCCAAGCGCCTGCTCCGCGGCCGCGGCGGCGTGCGTTGCGCGGCAGCGCTCTTTTGTCAGTGCTCCTGACTGTGCCTTTCCGCGCCCGGCGGACGCCTTGCAGGGATTAGCCTGCAAGTGGACTCGCTGACGGACCACTCGTGCTCCGCGGAGTCGGACGGCGAGAAGCTGCCCTGCCGCGCCGGCGACCCCCTCTGCGAGTCGGGCTCGGAGTGCAAGGACAAGTACGAGGACGTCGAGGAGGAGGAGGAGGAGGAAGAGGAGGAGGAGGAGGACATCGAGGGAGACGACGGCGGCGGCGGCGGGGAGCGCGACCCGCCGGCCAAGGCGGCCACCTCGTCGCCGCTGGCGGCGGTGGAGGCCCCGCTGCTGGGCCACCCGCACGCCGACGCCGCCCGCAGCGCCAGCAAGGCCTCTTCCGGCCCCCCGACGCCCGCCACCAAGCCCAAGCTCTGGTCGCTGGCCGAAATCGCCACCTCGGACCTCAAAAGCCAGCACCTGGGCCCCAGCTGCCAGCCCCCGGCTCTGTCGTCGGCCACCCCCGCCTCCACCCCGCACAGCGCTGCCTACTCGCCCTCCTCCCTCCTGGGGAGGCATATATATTACACCTCACCTTTTTATAGCAATTATACAAACTATGGGAACTTTAATGCGCTCCAGAGCCAGGGAATCCTGAGATACAACTCCGCAGCAGTGGCTTCAAACGAGGGACTAAGTCAGACTGTCCTAAACGCCAGCTCTGTTCACAAGCAGAGCAGTGACTCTTTGAAAACCATCACTAACCAGCTAGAACAGCATTACAGGCCCTCTAGTTATGACTCTAAGAAAGGTAGGTGATTCGTTTTTACCGCTTTCTTCCCCCTGCTCCCCTGCCCCCTCGCAACCAGTATAAATTCTTTATACACTTTAAATATAGAGACCTTCTTTGGACAAAACAGAGAGTGCTCTGTCATCATTACGACTGCACACCGAAAATGGGCGATAGTATTATCTGGGGATTAAAAACTGCTTGTCGCCTTCGTATTAATACTTGCCTTTAGAAATGAAGAGAGGGAATGTGAAAGATAGCTTTTCAAGCAGTCTCGCACGCTTCATATGCAGCTTAAAAGCCATTTTTAAAAGGAAAAATAAATACATAGATATCCAGAGAGTACTGGTATCATTACCTTTATTTTTTTTCGGCAGACTGCTTTTGCTTTTTTTGATTTCAGTATCCTCACTTTTTTTGCAGCTTTGGGATCAGATAATTGCTAACCTTGAACATGAAACTATGTGCAGCGTGACACTTTTAACTCTATTTTTTTATAAGTTTTACATAAATATATCTGTCATTTTTTTAAAAAAAAACACTCGAGATAAAGGCAATTCTGAAACATTGGCCAAAGTCTTTTAAACGACTTAGCTATGAATTGTGTGCAAGTGAGGGTTGGGACATACATAAACTGTATAATCTAGTTAGCTAGCTGTGTCCTGTGACTAACTGACGGTTATATTTTGACAGATCCCACTGAAGTCTGCACAGTAGGAGTACAACCATACCTATAGAAGTGCAATCACACAGCAATGCAAGTAAGTGGGAACATTTTCTATTACACTGATCATTTGGCATCAGGTCCACGACATACTGCACAGTTCTAGACTTGCTTAACGTTCATTTCTTGCTTCATTACATAAGAGGCTGATTACTAAGTAAGAAACTCTTTTCTGCTGTTTTTTAAACCTCTCATTACAGCTTTTCTTCCTCGGGTTAATATTCATTTTGAAGTCAGGTTAGCCAGTTCCTTAAACTTGCATACTCTTTGCTTACATAAGGAAAAACGGAAGAACTATTTAAATGTTATGGAAAGAGAGCTTTGCTAAAGTCTTCTTTAAAGCTATTGTTGCTTAAAAATAAAGGACTTGTGCTCACGTGGCAGCGCGAGAATTGTACATCATAAATGAGGTTTCATGCAGTGACCATATATTTAAAATAATAGGGGACAATTATAAGAAATCAGCATTCATCTTAAACAGAATATGTTATCTGTGGTTTGCCTAGCTATTGATGGCACTCGTAATACCTCTGTATGTAGGGTTAAATAAAACAAACAAAAAAATCTCCTTGTCAATATTTTTAGCTAATTCTTTTGTTTGTAGAAAGTAGAAGAGTAAGAATTTTGTCTCACCTCCTTTTTACGATTTAATGGTGTCAGAGTGTAATTGAAGGACTTTTGGATGATCTGGTTTTTTCCTTGGTCCACAGGTAGGTGTCACAATTGCTTTGAAAAAAGTCAGCAAGCCATCATCTCTCCCCGAGCTAATATATATAACAAATCTCTAAATGCGGATCACATGTTGTGCCACTGTATAAAAGAATACCACAGAGCACTATTAAATCTTCAGACTCTAATTATTAAACCAGAATTTTGTTGGACATATGTGAGTTTGCTGGTATAGTATAGTTTCCCCAATGTATGTGTGACTTTTGAAAACAGATCTGTTTTTCTCAGGATATCTTGAATTGATCACTCCATTGCCACGGTATATATTCGATAGCTGTGATAGGATTTATTGTAAAATTTATTTGTAAAAGATGTATACAGTAGAGATAATAAAGACGTGATTGGAGAACCTGAGTCCTTACAAAGTGGAAACAAATTTGATATTTATTTTTGTAATGATATAAAGCTTCTAGTAATTTATGCAAGTTGTATTGCAATGGAATCTGAACTTTTTGTAAATAAATTTTGCCTGGTTTTTATTTGAAACATTGATGGTTATACAATCTTTCGTTGTTTAATGAGAATTCTTTACTAATTTATATCTCTAATTGTAAATAAAAACAGACTAGTCTGCAACAATATGGTGTTTTTCATTCATTTCCCCCCCCAAATAATCTATTATTTAGAAAATGACAAAAGTTGTAATTTCACTTAGTACAGCTTAGACCATAAAATGAGTAAGCAATTTAAATATGCTGCAAAGATATGGTTTGCATAAATTAATTCCTTCTGGGTTGTTCCATTATACTGAAACTGTAAATATACACATGTGTGTGAATATATATTTATATATATGCATGCATAGGCATAGAGAGAGAGAGATGAATACATGCATGTTTCTTATAAACTATTTATGTTGGGTGTGAAGCAGCTTTTTATTAGAGTTAATGTTCTCTAAAATTCACCATTTCCAGCAGAAAAAAATGCAATCTACTATGGCTTATTTTTAATTTCTTTGTTTCTGTTTCTAGCTAAAATATGCAAATGTAAAAAATGAAGCAAAAACAGTCCAATCCCTATTTTTTATGTTTTTTGTCTTTTATATCAGTGAACCACATCTTTAATTCGATAGTCATATTAGAAATCCACCTTGATAAGGCTCATAAAAACAGCTAACCAATCATTTTAATTTTCAGTAAAATAATGGGAATCCTCATATAATATAGTTTCAAAAAAGAAATGAACAATCATTTATTTTCCCCAAAAGATAAATTGAGTGAATATAACTTACGGTTATAAAACAAGAATAATAGCTTCTTAGATTGCCCTTTAATCAATCATACACTTATTTTTCAAGAGGCTCATCTATTTTATTCCATGATTAATAATGTTCCAGCGTGAGAGTATTATTAGATCCCAGCAGGGGAGATCCTGAATGCTTTTAGCTGCTTTGGAATGGTCAGTTGGGGTTCATTATGGTTTGATATTGAACAATTTATAAAATCTTGTCTAAACATCTGCCAGCTCAGATAGGCCGATGTGTCTGAAGATGGGAAATTGCTGGACCAGTTGATATTGACAAACGGATCTCTCTCCAGTGGCTTTTTGTTCAGTGAAAATTAGTGGCCTCTTGCTCAGGTCTTGTTAGAAAGGGCATTTGAAAGTGATCTTAGATACTTCAAGCTTCAGCCTTGGGAATGTTAACTGGATAAAGAGCCATTCTAGGCTGGAGTCAGGAAAAATGTCGTGATTATATTAAATGGGGGGAAAGGAAGCTGTGTTTCTTAACTGCGGACATGCAACTCTCCCCATCCCTCCCCGCCCCCCCATCATATTTTACCCAGGTAAAGCTGTCTAACTGATTGAGAAAATGCATGTGTTTTTCAGCCGTTAGGGCAGAAATTAATACTGTAATTCTGGAAAACTCTGGGATTCATCTAGCTAAATATAAAACACTGAAGATCTTTACAATTGAAGGCCTACTCATCTGCTTCATGTACTGTAGAATGATGCTTCTCTGCTCCTATAGTACTGTGGTTTTTTTATAGAGGTAGAATGCAGTTTTATCTATGTGCAGTGCATAGTACAATTAGATAAACAGCTTAAGAACAGTTCAGGAAATGATTATTTTTTCCCCCTCCAATAAAGAGTATGATGCAGATGCAAATATTTACTACAACCACCCTCAAACCATCTTTATCGTGCACTTTAGGAAGATTTTACAGTGAAACTTTTTATGCTAGGAGAGACATCTGAACTTTCTTTCCCTCACTCTTCCTCCTGCTCCGTCCACCCCCACCACCCACGTTTTCTGTTCCAGGTCTCTGTTGGACACAACGTGTACATTTCAACTGGTAAAAAAAAAAAAAAAAAAAAAAAAAAAAAAAAAAAGCTGTGGCAGAGATTTAAAAAGGCTAACGACATTTCTTTGATGTTTATACGCCCAAAGAATTATAAAAGATTTCCATAATTTACCCACCCTTGCTAGTATTTAGACCTGGATTTCTTTCTGGAAAGAAAAGTAGAAAGACTTGGGAAACTCGCTTTTAAGTATTCACTATGTATGTAAAACCCAGTGGACTTCTCTCATCATCTGAGAAATTCACGAGTGGTTCCTAGATTCAGGTGGGCGACACTCAAACGATTGGCAAATATATATTTTTTTCAAATAAGCAATTAATGGGCAAGAATTGCATATTCAACAACATTCGAGATCTAATAATTAAAATTAAAAGCAGGAGGAAAGTGTAGCTTTGCTAGATTGTTGGCACAAACAATGCGATTAATTCAGGATAGCGAGAAAGAAGCATGAACGACAAAATTCAGCACTTTGTGTACAGTTTATTTCGTAACGATGCTAATCAGCCCGCTGGGATTAAAATCTCACACCCCTTTTTATATTTACTCCCTTCGCCCCCTCCCTCCTGTTTCTGTGCTCGTTTCGGCGCGAGGATGACAACCTCTGGCCCTGAAGAGGGGAGGGTTTTCATTAGAGATGATTTATTGAAATTCAAGCTTTAACCTCAGGTGGGATCCCCGAGGAATTAGCGCTGTCGTCAAATAGGAAGAGGGTCGCTTTCCACTTTGCACTTCCTGGGCTGCGCTTTTCCTCGCTCCCTGCAAATGTCAACATTTGTTCTCAATAAGAGAGTTACTGTTTCGGGAAAGCTGCTTACCAACCGCCTTTGAGAGTGGAAAAAGCATCACCCACCTTTGTTTGAGTGGAGACTGGGGGAAGGGAGGGGGACAGAGGTATAACACAGCGCAGGCCAGCAGCGGACAGACAGACAGACGTGGGAACCGCTCCTGGACACACAAGGTCGTGGCTTGAGGGGAAACAGGCCCGTCTAAGAGGAAAGTTAAAGCAAATCGCAATAGATGCCTGCGTTTCTGTTTCCACTACATTTGCATGTTAGCCGCGGGTGTGCTTACCCCTAAAAAAGAGAGCGACTGCAGAAATAATAATAATCATCATCATAATAATGAGGTCAGGCTTTCCAAAGGCTCACGCTTGGAGGAGGTCTTGAGGCTTTCGGGGGAAGGATAATTTTTAGGCGAGGAAACAAATTGCAAAGTGCACCGTCTAATTCCGCCCTACCTGGAGGACCCACCCGGCTCGGGAGCGGTCAGAGTGCTGCCGGGAGGCGGAGGCGGGGGCCCCGGCGCGGCGCTGCGGCGGCAGCCCGGGCCGCCGCCCGGCACCGCACTGATCGCCTCGTCGCGGCCCCTCCGAGCCAAACAAGCCGGGAAAAAGCCCTGCCGCCTCTGGAAGTTTCTGCGCCCGTCGCATGTTACATCTCACTTAAGCGAAGTTAAGGCTCAACGCACCGTTGAGAAACCGTAGCAGGAGAGTAAGCAATACTGGAAGGAATTTATTACTTATTAACTTTGGGGAAAAGAAATAAAGAGAGAGGGAGAGAGACACACACGGGATTTACATATAGTTCCTTTGGTCGCCTTCTGCATTCAGGCACTTCCCCGGTGCTCGGGCAAGCTTCTCACGGCCGAGTTAATCGAATAGAGCCTTTTCACTGTAGCAGTAGAGGAACAGTGGAAAAGTTAACATTTATAGTTACAGTAGTAATGCTGTACATTAAGTAATATAAAATTCACCCCTCTGTTTTTAATCCGGTAACTAATAACTCGGATATGTTCCTGGCTTCTAAAGAAAAAAAAGACGCAAAAAAGTTAAGAAACAAAGGAATCCACGGTGAATATTCAAATGCATCTATGCAACTAATTCCCGATTACTGACTTTGAAGCAGAATCTTTATTAAAACTTCAGAAGGAAAGTGCGCTCGGGAGGGCACATGTACGTAAGCAGGTAAAAAAAAAAGAAAAAAAGAAAAAAACTGCAGGGAGCTATGTGGAGGAAGGCTCTGTATCCTGGAGGAGCGGTTTACTTGCAAGCACCCTGGCCGAGGTGGCAGTCGCGCACCTGCAGTCTGGTCCCGTGCCTCCCCGCTGTTCCCCGCTCCCAGCCGTGAGTCGCAGGCGACTGTCACTATTTCACACCCAATTCCTGCCGAGCCGGCTGCATTTTCCCTCAGCAAAAGTAAGAGACGGAGGGATCCGGCCGCTCTACTTCTAGGGGAGGCACCGTGCAGCTTCCAAAACGCGCCGTTAACTTTGCTCCTTTGGGGATTTGGAGACTCAAAGGAAAGGAAGAGGGGGGCGGTCACCCGGGCCCGGCTTTCCTCGGACATGCGGCAGTTCAGGCCGGCAGCGACAGTCACTTCTGCTCCATCCGGGCTTGTGTCATCCGTGACGTGCGATTTCAAAATACCGAATATCTGGGCGGAAAAAAAAAAAAGCGGCGTCCCTGCAGTGGCCGTGTGGATGCTGTCGTTGCTCGGCCTCTTAAGAAAAGCCTAGGAAAAGAAAAAAATCATAACTGTGTGCATTTTTATAGGGAGATAAATTGACAATTTATTGTGTATAACTTCTGATCAATTATTAATCGTTAGTGTCAACAACAGGGTTATAATTACTTTCAGTTATTTAAAGGAATATTTATTTTTCTTCTCTCTGATCTGGTAATTAGTTAATGCTCTGGAGTAACGAATTCAAAGCTGATTTGATAATGATTGAGACAATTTTTTTTCCCGCCCTCTTCTCTTTTGGCAGCCCCCTTCGCGAGGGGGGCGCGGGAGGAAAGAAGGGAGGTGCCTCCCCCCGTGTTTGCAGAAGAGTCCATGTAAAGGCAAATCGTGGCGCGTTTCACTTTTCAGACCATAAATAACGATTCTGGGAGGAAAAAAAAGGGCGAAATGACAAACAAATAGAGCGCAGCTGGAATGAATAAAGCCCGTCAAAGTTAGCGGGGGCCGGCGCTGCTCGCAGCCACAGCGGGTCTGGGTCCCATAACGGTGCCAGCAACCTCTCTCCCCGAGATCAAGGCAGAGGGCCGGCAGGGCGTTTTAACCCGCTGACATCTTCTCGCGAGTTGGGGGGAGGGGGAAGGGAGGGAAGGAGGGAACTGAGCATTTCTCTTTTAGGGGAGTTTTCAATGCCTTCAAGATCGCCTAGGGAAGGGAGCGGGCTCTACCTGGGAGCCCCTCGGGGCCGCCGGCCTGGCCCTCGTAGGCTGCGCGGGGGGCGGCGGAGGGCCGCAGAGCGCGCTCCTCTCCGCGGAGCGGCGGCGATGTGGCCTGGCTCGCTTCAGCGATCCCCAAATCCGCCAGAGCCCTAGGGATGGGGAAGCAAGATATTATTATTTTTTGCCTCCTCCCGCCTCCTTGCCGGAGCTCCGCAGAGCTGCATCATGAGGAAGACCCCGGGTGGGGGCCGCCCCCTCCGTCGGGCCTGAGACCCGGCCGCCGCCGCCGGCTGCACCGCGCAGCGCCGCTGCCCCTGCCTGCGGCGCTGCGCCGACCTGCCAAGTCTGCCGTGTGCCCCTGCCCGCCTCCGCCGTCCCCCCAGGCCTCCGCCTCGTTTAGAGAGCCAAAAGGAGGTTTCGGTTTTAACTCACCGAAGCTCGTTTTACGGCAGGTCTGCGCGAGACGGAATACGCATATAATATAATATATATGCCTCTGTTGTGTGTATCCTGTTTCCTCGTGCAACAAGACTGCAGTGAGAATTACAGTGCAAAAATGCAAGTTTTAGAATTAATTCATCCTGACAGGTTTGACATCTCCCGGCTCCTTTTTTTCCTGCAACTCCGTCCGCAAATGAATGCCGCTTCCAGAATGTATGTTTTAATTTGTCACATCAAGGCAATAAAAGGCAGCAATATATACTTAAGCCAGTTAACATTGTAATAACAGGTTTAAAGGAGCAATTAAATGGTAGTGAGTCGCATGTCTGACTTTCTATGGGCATTACCACATCAATGGTACCTTTTAGACCGACTATAACTTAGCGTGATTGTCTCAATTACTTTAGCTACATGATAGTTACTGTGAACTCTGTGAGTAATCAATGTTACGCAAGCTTTTGGGAAGGAGTCTTTAATAGGGGTGAGCAGCAGCTAAATAACATGGACCTCCTATTTCCGAAAAAAACCCACTTTTCTCTTTCTCGCTGTCTTTTCTTCCTTTCCTACCCTCTCCCCGAAGGAAAGAAACGATAATTTATAGTCTTATAAACGTGTTTCCGAGATCGATGTAGCCGAACGTAGATTTACAGGCAAATAACTATTCCTGCCGCCGCTGATGAACGAAACCATCGCTTCAATTTAGCACGGGTGGCGAGTCACCCCTACTACACTTCCCATCTTTTTTAGCATTGTGAGTTCCGGTTGCTTGCGGTCACGATTCGGCCCCGAACCACAAAGAAACTCGAGGGATGTTCACATCAAATTATACGTATGTACATAAGGGGCACGTTAAGTTTCACCTCGATATTAGACCAGGTCCGAATCGGCGTGTTGCCTAGATGCATTCCACTAGGCGTGTGTGTGTGTGTGTGTGTGTGTGTGTGTGTGTGTGTGTAAACGAGGAACGGGAGGGGAAGGGGCAGAGGCAGGCAGGCAGGCGAGTGCAAAGCGGGGTTGTAAATGTGCTATAATGCAGAGGGAAAGGTCCTCCCGGAGCAACCGGCCGTTTAGTAACTTGTTAATTCTTCTCCACCTACAGCCTCTCACTAAATACTGAGCCACGGGTGGCTAATGCAAAATGCAGAGGGCTGCAAATTTTGTGAGAGTTGCGCGAACTGCTTTAAAACACTGGCAGGTTTGCAATGTTTTCTGTCGAGGAAAAAAAAAAGAGCGAGCGAGCGTGTACTATTAAAATTTAAGATAAACAAGATGTAGGAAAATTTCTGTTGCTGAAGTTATTCTCATTAGTCCTAACAATGTCTCACCATTAGACAGGGCTGGAGTCAGCCTCAGTCTCGAGATTTTAGATTCGCAAGCTTTTTTTTTTTTTCATGCACATTACATTTCTGTCATGCTTTGCAGCAGAACACGATATCCCCAAAGAACCCAAAGAAGAAAAAAAATACTCTGACAGCAACCATTAGTTAAGAGTGCAATGAATAAATCCCTTGCACAAGAGTATCAGGACTAATTAAGATTCTGTTTAGCAGCCCTAGATGGAATGTTAATGTAGCTTTGACTAACTGGGAATAAGCAGGGGGGAAAACTGCATTTTAAGAGGAATGCTGGGGTGATAACATCTCTCACTTCTTCTGTCCAAGGTCTGCCCAAGCCTGTTACAAAGTCATTATCTCAAATTACTCCTGTACTTCATTTTTAGAGGGTTTGGGCAAGATCCCCTGGCGTTGAAGAGCTGCCTAGAGCCTCACAAAGCCAATACTCTCTAAGGGGATAAAGGCTGAATCAACCCACTATCTCTACCTTCGAGAGTTTGCTGGTACCAGTTCCTTGGACAAATATAGCCAGGATTCTGGAGGCAGATTAGGATCTATTGCTGGCGTCTCCTCACAAATCCCTAAAGGATTTTTGACCCTTTGAAGTTTCGTCTATTTTGCTTACACAGAAGTTTACATGATTAAGTCAGGATTTTACAAGGCTCAACGAGGCAAATTTAGTCACCTCGGAACATTCAACACCAGAAGAAAAAAAAAAAGTAAAAAAAAAAAAAAAAGGAGAGAGAGAGAAACCGTTGTCCTGCTACTTGGTTAGCTCCAGAAATGTTAGGATACTGTGATATTCACCGCAATTGGTTTAATAAAGAAGAAAAATATCTGCAGGACTGTTTAAGCCGAGGAGGAGAGATTGTACATAAAGCCCCCACCCCCTACGGATAGGGAGTTCTAGATGATGATTCTATTCAGCCGTGGATATAGCATTCCCCACCCTTCCCCGCCTCCAGTGGTGCAACTATGTTTCTTGGAGAGAGGATAAATTTTCCCTAAGTCCTCTCCAGTCATCCTAACATTTCCAACCTGCCTTCCTTCCTCCTCCTCCTTATCCAGGCAGTTGCGTTTTTTCACCCGTCCAGCAACAAGCATGCATAATCCATCTCTCTGAAATAAACTTTTGCAAATTGTTTTCCTTGCTAAAAGCAGGATCTCATCATGCAAATCTTTGTTCAGGTGGCGAGGGCTGCAGATTGACAGCATAAGCAAGAGAGGAGGAGCAGAGCTCTTTCTCGCAGAGTAGCTACCTATTTAAAGAAGTCCCCTGCAATCCGAGAGAGAGGGCTGTAGCTAGAGCTTACAGTTGCATCTGGCGCACTGTACTTGCATCGCCATTTGTGGAATACAAGCAGTCTCTCTCCCTTTGTCTCTCTCTTTCACTTTCTCTCTTTCTCTCTCTTTCTCCCTCTCCCACCACAGGGAAGATCACTTTAGCAACAAATTACTGCTGCAGAGTAATTTTCTACAAAGTAAGGAATGGTCAGACTCTGAATAAATAATAACAACAACAATAATAATAATGTAAATAAATAAATAAACAGACCTGACAGGCTGGAAAATTTCTGTGGCTGGATCAGTGAGCTGCAGGGACAACAAGGGCAATCAAGCAGGCTGCAGATTTCTCTTCCTCGATTTATAATTGATGAATGGTTTTTCTTGTGCAGCTGTAGCATGGTTAAAAACTGTCGAAGAGGCAGGTGTTCTGGGAGGTGCTATTTTGTAAGGGAGACAGTTAGGAGTAACTGGGTGCATTTATCAGCAGGAGATCTGAGCAAGCAACACGATTACTTTAGCTGTTAGTGGATAGGATTCAACTTTCCATAGGCCTCCAGCACCTGCAGTCTTGTAGGTGACTCATGTTGAAACAGGTGCCTCCTGGCTGCTGGCTGTATAGGGCGCATCAACCTGATGCAGAGCTCCCCACCGATCTCAGTGCAGAGTGCTGTGCCCAGGTCAATGGCATGCTGCAGGCCACTCTCACCCTGGGAGAAGCCAGTCAGGTCTAATCTTGCAAGTGAAGGGGAAGTAATATATTGCAGCATTTCTCTCACATGTTTTAAGGACCGTTTAAGTGGGAATACTCCTAGCCTGCTTCTTCTTTCCCTCCAGGGAAGTACCTGGAAGTTAAAGCATTTGCAGTACATCTTTAGGAGAGAGAAGCTTTAAAATAGACCTCAAGAGATGTGGAGAACAGTTATTGTGTCTCTGGACCACAGGTGTTTACTGTAGGTCTGTGTGAAAAGGTGGGCAACCAGCATCATGTACCTGAGGGGGAACTTTCCATACATCCTAGATTCACATAGTAAATCTGTGCTTTGGTGTGGTGGCCAGGGAGCAGGACCTCTACTTTGTTTTGATCTTTGGAAAAAACATTGTGTTTGGGAAGGACAGGCCTCCAGACAACAGGACTTCTCTCCACCCTTTGTAAAGCGGCTTAGGGCTATATCTGAGAAGGGGCCAACATGTCTAGGTAAATGGAACAGAAAATTTTGATTTTGTTCCTCATCCTTGAGATCACTCAGTTCCAGGAACATAGTCTTTTCTTTGACTTTAAATACACTCAGGAATGCCTGTGCTGTCTTTCCATATGCCCAGCCTTCCCAGAGGTGAGGAGATTGTGCCTAGCCTTGCTTGGGATGCTGACCACAGCATGCACCCACCCCAGGTCTCTGAAGAGCTCAGTCTGGTAGGCATTCTCCAAGTCAGCCTAAAACACCAACTGCATTTGCCGCTTAGAGGAGTAGTCACCATTTTCTTTTAAAACACACCTGAGATGGAGCTGTTTCTGCCAGTGACAGCACAGCGTAAAAAGAATATGTAATCTCTGGAGCAGAGACAGGAATCTCTTCCCAGCAGAGTGACTGAACCATGAGATAATGGCGTTGTGTTCCCACTTGGTCTCTCTCTCTCTGGCTCAGTGGCCCCCTCAGTGTCTTCTGCATCAGCTTATCAGGATGGGAGCAGAGAGATGTCCCCTTTGCACAAAAAGGGGGCTGGGGCACTGTAAGAGCTGTGGGCATGCACCTGCCTGTTCCACTGCCTGGGCAAGCACCTGAGTTCCATCAGCAGGTGGGTGGGTGGTCTGCGGTATTCCTGGGAACAGATGTTTTGAAAGATGGGACACAGATACTTTCACAGAGAAAAGAGCTCCAACATATGGAAATTTTCTCCTACTAGCCTTGAGAGAAGGGGCACGTGACAGGTGGCTTCATGCCCATGGAGTGAGCTGTTTTGGATCCAGTTCTGAGAAACATAGCTGAAATGCGCATGTAGATCTGACTACAACTGCTTAAAAGTAGCTGAGGCTTAGTCCTACTGAAGGATCTGTGAGAAACAGTTAAGAGGAATGGCATACGGTTTATTTCTTCTTCCTTCTTTCCTGTTTGCTTTTCCACTGGATGGGAAGAATCTTATATTGAACATGTTTCCTATGTACAACCAGTGCAATTTTCAATTCTACATGTCTTTATTTACAGATCATGAGATTTTTCTTTTTTTTGGTGAGTGTTAATTTGTATTCTGATCTTTGAACCTCATGCTCATCAAGAAAAACATTGCTAATATTTTTTGTAGAAAGCTCTGTATAATGTAATCCTTCAAACTGTCTTTGTACAAAGCCGCTTCTGAATAACACGCAAACTTAATTCTACTTCAGCTGACTTCAGTGGGAGATAAATATCTGAGAAGTAATATTCAAATTAACTTTTCTTTATCTTTAATAGCAATAATGAAATTATAGCCTTGCAAAAACAGGAAAAAACATTTATATAGACAAATAAATAGAAGAAATTACTCAGTTAAGGCACAACTTTGTGGATGTTTTTGAGGGCCAGAAAAAATAAAAAAAGTCTGAGGAAAGGTGGTCCATAGTATCCTTGAAAAATCCATACAGCTGAGTCCAATTTCTATTATTAAATCCAGTCCTGAAAAAAGTGATAAAGTTGAACTATTCATCCTTAAGTTATTTTAATGCAGTGTGCATTTAATCTTATTTTTATTAATGGAGTAGGTTTGTGATTCTGAAGATAATAAGTCACATCATGAATCCACATGAAACTTGTTTTCTAGGCAATGAAGGTATAGGATAGCAGACAAACAAGTAAATTTTGTCTTATTATTTCTTTTTCTCTTACTTTTTTCTAATCCCTTATATAAAGCTCAAGAATATTAATCATGAATGTGTCTGGTGCCTGTGTGAGTCAGTGGGATATATGGCTTCAGTTATGTTTTTCCATTTGCTTCAATTATCACACTGTCATTAAAATATTAAAATGAAAAAGGATATAATGAAGATGTAGCTACAATATCAGTTATGAGAAACACCCTTTTAAAATATGTCAAATCACTTATCAACACTGAGAAAACAGTTTCTAACATTTTCGTGTTGCAAATTAACTATTTTACATTTAAAGCATGTAAAAGAGTAGGCCAATTCTAACTAAATACCAAGATCTAAAATACACAGATTGAATGTAAGCCTATTAAATTAAAAAATTGTCAGAACACTTGCTATGTGGGACATGCTGTCTTCTTAGACGAAAGTTGCTAACATGAATATCCACCTTTGTACCAAATGAAGAGGAAATCCAGCAGAAAAAATAGTGTATGGGAATTTAATGAATTGCTTTATGGTAAGACATATGCATAAAAGGGCACAAATTAGATCCCACAGACATTATTTATGTGATATCCGCACTTCCAGCTGCTGGAATTTGAAGTCTAAACAAACTAAACTCATTTTTTAAATCTCTCAACTTTTTTATACTATCATACATCAGATTCTTCAAACCAGGGAATGCAGTGGAGAACTGAACATCAATGCACTGGGAACCATCGATTTTGTGATGATCAAGTCTCCAAGGTGCACTGGACATAGGACAAGAAAGGCTCTCATCCTGAGTTGTTGTCTGAGAGGTCTGGGGATTTTCTTGCAGAAATCTGCTATGAAGCACTCCTCCATCGTTAGCTCTATGCCATAGTTTCTCTTCCAGTCTGTGATTCCAGATGCAGCTGGTTCACAGATCAGGTTAGGCAACTGCATTTGATGTGTGTGTGGGTCATATGTAAGATCCATGTGTAAGAGACAGAGAGGGGGAGAAAGAGAGAAAAAAAAGAGCATTGACTTGCAAATGTGTGAGGCACAAGCACAGTAAAAGGAAGATGTGTTGGGAATTAAATGGTACAAAATGTGTGAGATCTGATATCTCTTTATGAATATAATTTCCACATTTTTGAAAAAGATAAAAATAAATTGTACCTCTTACCATCTATTATCATCTATAAGAATCCAACATTTTTGTATACACCTTAACAGCTGAACTGTATGACCAATATATTAGGTAGTGCCAGAAGGAGATTGTCATAGGAGCAGGGAGGGTGCTGGTTCCTGGGAGCTTTGCTTAACTATCTTCACTTCATCTCAGTTGCCAAAGCTATCAAATGTTTCTGGAACAGCATCTAATGGTGGTAGAGAAAGACTTCTTGTCTGTTATCTGACAAACTTCATCACAGCCATTAGTTTGTGTAGGAGGTAAAGAAGAGCAGCTATTGTGGCCTAGACTGAAGCTGGGAAATACGTACCTAACACTTAGAACACTTCCGAGAGAAATGTGGTGTGTGTGTACACAGGAAAGAGAAGGAGGAAACCACATTTCTACCAAAATCAGAGCTTTATGGTGTTCAGCCGGGATTTGTCTATATCCTGAGATAACTATCAATTTATAATATATGTTGTCAAAGCCCAGATTAAAGGGCACAATATATTTATAAAGTAAAATATAGTGTACCTTGAAAGTGTGATGTCACATTACTGCAGCTTTTCAGAATTAGATATTAAACATATTAATCCCCTCAAATATATTTATAATCAGTGAATCAACACATAACAATCTGTGACTTGACTTTGAGGAAATACGGTTGTCTTTATTAAGAATGTAAACACATTTAGAGATATAGTAGATAAACCACGGTGAGGTTAGGTTTTCTATCAAACTGTTGAAGATTTATGCATGCAAACTTTGTTGTACTCTGTAGGCATCTTTCACATGGATCCCTTGAAAGGAAAAAAAAATCTTAAATTAAAACAATGAAGCACATTCTTTATCCAGCTGTTCAGAGTTTATTATCATCTGTAGAGAGAATGGAATAGGCTTCATGCTAATTTGAGAAAAACCCCTACTAAAACCAGTTCTTTTGTGTAAGTAAGTTATCATTAGGTGTCTACAGTGGGAAATAACTATGTGTAGTGAGATTTCAACAGGTATGTTTAAGATATGACCCTGTAGAAGAACAAGGAGAACTGCAAGGTTTCAAGTCATTTTCATCTCAGAGCTTTAAGTGCATTTAATTTTTACAGTATTAAGTATATTTTAGGTGAAATTAGTCACTGATGTTACTCAGAATAAACTAGTGAGTTTATCAGTAGTAATTTGGCCAGTGAGTTTGATGGGACTTTAACAGGAGAAACAGATCATCTATTTGACATGATTACACACAAATACAGGTACAGAAAACCTTTAGAAATGGATGAAGAATAATGATAGCAGATGGTTAAAAATAGATAATACTGAAAAATGAACACAAATATATATTTACATATGGATGGAACTGGAAATGGGAACCCTAGTTAAAGATAGATAGCATTTTCTTATGTAAGATTCTGGTGCATTTCCTATTGTTAGATGTAATTGTTCAGACAAGATTTTTTTTGACTGATGTTTACCGCACGCTGTGTGTCTTGCTTTCATATAAAAAAGAAAATTTCAGCAAAGCAGTTTAACTATTTCAAGAAATGACGATAGGGAGACAAAATTTGGTTTGCTAATGTTAAAAATCTCTGTGACCACTGAATAAGCTTTTTACAGTCAATGATGAAAATTTAGAAAAGAGGGTATCTTGGGTCCAGAAGGAGATGCATTTTTTGCTTTCCCTATAAAACTGCACACCCATATGGCAGAATTATCGCTGGGTATACTTGATAGAATAGCTCGTAGTTTCAGTCTTTGTAGATTCCATCTGTGGTGTGCATGTTCAAGGCTGGCAATCTCCGGGCAGAGCTAAGCATGTCATTCCCTATAATTGTCCCTCTTATGTGCCTCAGTAACTCCGGAGCTGAGGGCAAGGAGACTGTCTTTTGTCTGCTCTCATTCCTTCCTCGTTGTCATCCGCATCACTTCAGGGCAGTGTGAAGAAGGACAAATTAATCAGGCTCAAATAAAAGTCTGAGTGTGGAGCAGAGCTGGGATATGGCCAGGTGTCTGCAAGAGTTAGGATCTGAAGGGGCACAGGGACAGGCTCAGGAAGAGGGAAGGATCATGGACCAGGTCAGGGACAGAAGCTGAGGAAAATAGGAATAGAGAGGTGAAAACAGCTGTGGAGAGGAAAAGATAGGGATAGAATCAGACAGGTTAGAGAAGACTGTAAAAAAAGTCTATAACCACTAAAACACATTGTCTTCCAGAACCCGGATCAGGACCCCGGATTTATATTTATCAGGATTCCTCTGATAAATGACTGCAGCATCACTGGCAGCATAAATATTTTATTTCCCATAGAAGTGGGTCCATAATCACTGCTGGTTATTCCCTTGTCTCAAGTGATAAACTTTTGCTAGGAGTTCAGATTCCAGTGCCATTGTCCACTATGTAAGAATTGGAAAGATTTCATATGGTTAACATTTTTGTCAGACTAAGAAAAAAAGAAATGATTATCTTCATTCTTTCCTGGGTCCTGAATCATTCCATTTGATTGCCTGCTAGAGAGGCAGCTCTCTGAGAATGAGGCACTGTGCCAAAAATAGTGTTTAGTTGTGGATTTCCTAACTTTTTAATGTTTGGCCTTGCAGCACCAATGTTTTGTTTAAATATGATTGTTCCATGTAACAAGTGATAGAGAAAAATGGCACAACCAGGATGTTTGTCTCTCAACATCCATACTATGTTTTAAATATATATATACACACACAGAGACATATATATATACACATATACATGTATTATATATGTATATATGTTGTTATGTGTTCTTTTTCATATATCTTTCTATGATCTGAGGGTGGAATAAAAAGTAACAAAGAGTTACATAATCCTATGAACAGTTACTCTGATGAAGTAACTTACCTTATTTGAATGAGGACTGCCAAAATCCAGCATGAAATTCTGTGACATTGATATCATTCAGATGTGAGGGTTTCTAGGATCACAATTATTAACTGTAGCTCTTTGGAGACTTTCTATTTCTTCCAGCAGTGTTAGTGCTGCAATACCCTGTAACTAACTGATTGCAACAAGGCTCCATGCTAAATTCATATATACGGAGCTCCCATATCTATCAAAAATGTATGCAGATAACTAGTGTCAATGAAGGCATTGAGCCATTTATAAGTTTACAGTTACTGGTTTACCTTAATATTTGTAGAATTTGGGCCTTTGTTATTTTGTTGCCTTTCTAAATGGAAAAAGGATATGGACAAATTGGGGCTAAACTGCCAGATGTTAGTCCTGCCAATGCATTTGTAATGTATCTGATGATTTCCTTGAGCCAGTTGGTCAGTCAGTCAGCAATTCTCTTCCCTCCCAAAATTGCTCCTAGGGAGAAAAACAAACCTTAAGAATTTAGTAGCAGAAAGGGAACATAAGAGACAAGAATATACTTTCCTCATATATTTCCTTTCTGCTGCTACAGAGAAATAAGAGATGACATAGCAGATATAGCATAACAGACATCTAACCCTTGATGCCTTCCAAGAAGTAATGAAATGGAACAATAACTATTTGTTTCTGCAAATTATATGAAGGAAATCTTTAATGAGCTCTCCCTTCACAGCTATGCAGCTTAATAATCACCCCAGCAAGAATTCACATCTCTGCTTTATATCTATATACAGATCCCAGTTTGTCCCAGTATTTTACACACATACGCATGTATACTCTTCTCTCTCTTATAATTGAGGGTGTTGTTTGTGCACATCTGCATGAAAATTTGACCTCAGAAGCTTTATTACAGAATATTTTGTAATCTTTGATTAATATTTATGACACTGAAAAAGCTATTTCCAAATATTTTTGCAATCATCCATAAGAAAAATGTATTATGCCATATAAAAACTAAATCTAGCATAATTTAGGTATCAGATTAGAAGAACATCATTAGCATTTTCATTAAGGCAGTTCAAAACTTCTTGAGTAGGCCTGAGCCTGATACTTTTTGTGGCTTTACAGTTAAAAATTTCTCATTTTAAGGTGCTCATGTTTTGCCAGTAGCTGTGTGTTGTGCTCCTTTGACTCTGTAGAATAAGGTTTCATGTGTTTTTTAAAAATGATAACATATTGTCTGGATATAAGAAAGACTGAGAAAAACAAGCAAGACAAATTTAGCACCCACGACTGGAACTCTGTGGCTTGCCAACAGTATGTGTTAAACTCTGAGTCCCTGGAGAGAGTCTTTGCTTTTGTGGAGGGCTGGTCTGTGCTGGTTTGATTGCTAATGAGGTAGTGAAGTACGGAGAGCACAGAGAAATCTGAGAAATCCCCTCTTACAGCTGTTAAAGAAAATGGGCCTTATTAAGAACTTTGATATGTGCTTTGATAGAGAGCTTTGATGAGTTCCTCTGTCCTAGCAACTGATTCACTGTGCTACACAGGATAGGGACCTCAGCTACTTGTTACCTCTTAAGACTGCCTCAGGAGGGCACACCTGGCTGGACAATGAAGCTCTGTTCTGTTACTTCTTGCTGTTTGCCACCATCCTACATCAGAAGATGTAGCATCACATGTTCTTATGGAAGAGGGTGAGGACGTCTACTGCTGGCTAGAGGTGTCTTTCTTTTCACTGAACTTTCAAGAAAAGAGCTGTGTTAGGCTAGGCAAACACGGCTGTGCCCCATGATCATGAAATAATTGTGCTCAGGTTTTGGTTCTAAACAGATAGTATTTTATTTGGTAGCATTAAAAACAAATGAAAAAAGAAACAGGGAACCAAACTGGGTAGGACTTCATACTAGAAACTCTAGTGATTTCTTCAGGATGATGGAGGACTTCCATTTGGGAAGAGCTAGCTCAAGGGGGAATTCAATTTTGTCTTCCCAAAGCTAAGGAGCTTTTGCCTGACCCCTCTTGCCATTGAGGAGGTGACAGAAAACAAAGCAGAGCTGATACGGAGAACTGGTGGCAGCCCTGGGGAGTCAGTTATGCAGCTTCTGCTCCAACCAGAGGGAGGAGGCAGTTGTGGTTGCTGCTTCTGTTTGCAGCAGTATCATACTCTGTTTCACTTCCTTTCCTTCTCTGCCTGTGCCCTCCCAGCTGCATTACTCTAGCAGCCTGCTGACCCAGTTCATTTTGTTTTTGTCTACAAGCCGGATCTAATTTTAGGAACTAAAAAAAAGGAAAGAAGAAAATTATTAAAATAATAGATAATATTTCATGAGGAACCACTATAATATTTTGCTTAAATATGTCTAGATTTTGTATGTTCCTCTTTAAACACACTCATAGTGTATTACACAACAGGTTTTCAAAGGATGACTGAATATTGTGGACTTTTATAATATATTTTTATATACCCTTATAGGCAAAAATGAAAATCAGAAGGAGCTGAGCAATATGCAAAAAAACCAAAATAGATTCAATTTGGTGCAGTATTCTGTGCATTTCCCCTGGAATTTGTTAATATTTTTGAGTTACTTTGTACAGTCTGCTCAGCAAATGACAGAACCAATGACACCAGCTAAACCCCTACCAAACCTGAGAGCATAATATGCAGTAGCTGAGATCAAATGCATTACTTTAGTCTTCTTTCAACTGATTGAAGTGAAGTGGATTGTGTAGGTTCGCAGGCCTTACCAAAAGCTAACTGAAATTGTCATAAAGTAATTTTATTTTATTTAACTGAGCTTTGGATGAAGTCCAAAGTGCAGGTAAATTTTCATGTTTAAAAATGTTTAATAAGAAGAAATTATGCTGTCAAAGTCATACCCTTTCTTGACTATATAAAGTGGCCAATGCTTAAAGTATTTTGACTATTCATGATGGACAATATATGCAAGCACATTAACCCTTTTTACTTGCCAGTAACAGGTAAACATATTTATACATATGAATGCTTTTTGAGATTGTTTGATAAACAGTTTTATGAGTGCCTCTAAGAAACAAGTTGAATATAAACCAAACTGGCTATTCAGTATACCATCTCACAGAATTACATTGTTATCAGAACTACGCAAATGGACATCAAAGAAGGTGCTTTTGCTGTTTAAATTGAACTCAGTTTACCCTGTTTTTTCCTTGTTTATTTGTTCATTTGCTTGTTTGTTTTTTCCCTCTTTTTTCTGCAAGAGAATGGCAAGCCTCGTTTGATCTTTGGCCTTAACCTCATGGATTACATTATGAATTGATTAAAATTCTAGCTAAGAGGAAAGATGAATTCCCAGAAAGTTAATATTTCTTGTTAAGCAAATCTGGAATATAGATTAACTGCAAGTACCAAACATGATGAAAGTGAGTCTGGAATTTCTTACTTCTCCTCTAGTAAAACATAAACAGATGCAAAATGTGCAGCATCATATTTTTGGTCACTTTTTGATGTCTTCTTGTTATATCTAAACTCCCAACATCAGAATGAGTTTCATATATACTGAGAATTTTACATTGTGCAGGTTCAAGATTTTGTTCTGAAGAGCTTTATTTAACCCATGTCCCCTCTGGAATATCCCATCTGAGCTTTATAATTCATTACACTAGAACATTAAGATGGTCCAGACAACAGAATAAATTCACTTAACTTATTTATTTAGCTTAGATATTTGTATGTATGCAGTTGAGGCAAGACATCCAAAGCAAATCAATTTATTTGTGCCCTTGATTTAGTGTCTTTAAGGAATCTTGTAATAATAATAACAATAAAAGACAGAACTCCCTAAGAATTTTCTCCATAAATTGAACTTTTGAATAAGTTTACTCCCCAGCTAAATCTTCCTTAGAGAGTTGTCTTCATTTCAAGGCAATCATCTTTCAGCAAATCCACACAGTCTTACTTCATTTAATCACCAAATCCTTACAACTAAGTATTTACTTCATTAAAGGCACTCAAAAATTCTGACCAGCTGTTTCCTGCCACTTGGCTGAGGACAAGATGGAGAAAGATGAGCAATTCAATCCTCAGTAACTCTCAGTTGTGTTCCACATAATTCTGCCACATAATTATACTTTCATCATTTTATTCCTAAACTGGAATCTGAATCCAAGATGGGTTCTCTGACTTATGGGCTTACATTCTGACTTGTTTTAATTCATGTTATGTGCACTAAAATTTCCAGAGATTTTAGTAATCATCTCTAACGAATCCTTTGTTCTGTCAGCTATGCTTTCTGTTCTGCTTTCTTTAAGCATTTTAAATTACAGTGGTCAAATAGATTGAAGATGGAGATGTAATTAACACACTAGTTGTATACACAAATGATGGATTGCTGACTTGCTCTGTTCCTGGAAAACTGTTTCCTGTTCTAGTTCAAATACAAAATTCCGGAAAATTAAGAACTCTTTGTCAAAGATCAAGGTGACTACAGCATGGTGTTTTCAAAGCTGGTATTAATCTTAATACACTAAAAGTAAAAAGAAATGCTGATTACAACCAAAGAGTGAATTAAAAAAAAATTCATCTGGTTGTATGAACTGACAGGTCTGTTGCATATGAAAGTAAATGGGAAGATATCAAATCATAAATCAATATTCCAAGGCCAGATTCTACATCTACAGATGTAAATCAGTGAAGTTATATGGACTTCAGCTAAGCTGTGCTTATTTATACAGCTGGATCTATTGGATGCCACAGAAGTGGCAAATTTATCAAATTCAGGCATAATTCAGAAGTATTCTTAGAGAAAGATACACTTGTCCCTGGAAAGAAAATCTAACATTCTCTACAACACTTGGGAAAATTAAGTACTGCAGGATGGGATCAAAATCTGTCCACCAGCATGGGAAATGCTGCACAGGGCTGTGTCAGATCCTGCCCCTCCCTGGTGTGTAGGTGTCCTAACATAGGCATCTGCACCCACTGGTGAGCCACAGATTTGTACCTTCCCTTCAGTATAACCCTACCAATTTTCTTTGGAAGAATAAACACGACACTGTGTTTTCAATAAAGGGAGTCACCTGCCTAACAGCCTGACAATGACAGAGTTCACAATTTTTTGAGAATTTTGTTCTGCTTTCTATGTAGTGCCTTTCTTAGGAAAGTGCCCTAACCCTTGAGCCAAAGAAAAAGGGAATGAGCCTCTTGATAAAAATCTGTAAAGATTTTACACCAAAATAAAAGGGCTTCACTGAGCCAAAAGGAAGAATAGAAGAGGAATATGACATTCTGGTCTAGATGTGAAGAACGTTCATCTGGGAGTGGGATGTACTGAGTTCTAGACCCCATTCTCACTACACAGGTTAATTAAACAATAATGGCAGAAAGTGCATTTCCCCTTGCCCTGGGGTTTTGAAACTGAGGAGGAGCTTTGCATGATGCTGTCAGCAGCTTGATTTCCTTAGCACTTGTTGGGAATACTCTGAGGCTTGTGATCTGAGTAGGGTAGCTCAGCCAGCAAGGATCCAAGAAATACCAAGCACTTGCTACATGAAGTCTCTCAAGGGAGTCTGGTCTAGTTTTGGATTCCTGTCAGGTTAGTAAAGTGTTCAATTTTAACTGCTCATTACATTTAAAACTAGAACAAATCTGAGCTTGTGTGGCACACTCTAAGGTTTAGGTTGCCTTCAGGTCTCAGCAGCAGCTGAGGAAAGGCTTTTGCATAGCGATTTTGGACTTAATTTGGCCTAAATTCCACTTCAGGTGCTGTGTTCCTGATTGGCTCAGTCCACGTAACAATTACGTTGAAAGAGGACTTAAACATGTGCTTCTACATTAGGTATGATGCTTAGATACAGTCTTTGAACAAGGATGCTTTCCTGAACTGAATAAATATGAGTTACAGCTCTAGGTAAGGACCTTAGAAAGTAATGTACTGATTTCCTCTTGATGCAGTTTGTAAGTTATGTGCTCTGATCTCCTTTTTAGTTTTCTATATAGAATGCTTGGGTTTGCTTTGTTTTTGGTTATAAGGTTTTTGAGAAAGGCTTGTTATTATTCAATTTTCCAAGTTCTATTTGATTTTTCTCTGTCATACGGTGGAGAGAGGAATAGTAACATTCTACTTTCATGGAAATTTGGAATTAGGAATAACAAAGAGAGGAAAATAGGTAGATGGTAGTCTGACACCACTGCATAGCCTTTTTTTCTTTTTCTTTTTTTTTTTTTTGCCATGGTACTAAGCTCATATTTACCTGTTCACAGGAAAGATGGGCATCACTAGGAAGGGAAATAATACTTGTTTGGTGTTTCATTTCTCCTTCAAATACCATTGCAATGCAGTATTTTTTCCTGCCGCTGCTGTTCATTTAATAAGTCACTTCTCAATCAGCTTTCATGCCCTAAAGAGATAAATGGACTCACAAAGATCAGGAGGCATATGGACATAAAACTGGGAGGCTTGCTGAGTGTGTATATGAGCCAGAAAACTGCAAAGCTGTCACCTAGTGTTTGCTAAAGACTATCTGTTCTCAGAACTAAACACTCTTGTCTTATTTTCCCAACAAGAAAAGGAAAAATGGGTATGTTTTGGATATATCTTTCCTATTTGGATCTTTCAGCTTCTCTGAGGGGAACTTCCAACCCAATGTGAATTTTAGGGATTGTAAAAGAAGCTAGTTTCAATGCTAGATCCCTTAAAAGGCCGGTGGAGACTTGACAGCCTTCAGTCAGGTGTCTGATGTTTATGTGCAATGTGTGGAGTCATTAGACACCTCAGACTGGCCTTCACAGAAACTGGTATGCTGGTCTGAAAACTGACCAGGAGCACTGAAGAGGGAAAAGAATCTCTTATCTTGCACTGTAAGCGCCCTGCAGAGTGCTATGTCAGATCTACAGTGTCCAACAGCCTGACATTATTAACCAAGACATTCCTGCAAAAAAACAGTTTTTCTGAAGAGAGATGCCACTCCTTTTTTTTTCCTTTTTTTTTTCTTTTTTTTTTCTTTTTCATGCAGCTGTAGAAGGTGATGGAACCTATGCAACTTACAGCAGCTCAGTGCTAAATTTATGAACCCTGACTAAGCAGTGTCCTGCCAAAGAGCTTTTGGTATGTACAACACAATTTTAGAAGTTGAGGAAGTTCCACTTTAAAAAGTTCAGATCTCTACAGATTTGTGTCGTATGATTGATACCTTACTGGCAGACGTCAAAGTCTGAGATAATCTCCCTGAGCTCCTTTTACAGTTGATAATGAGACAAACTGGTTCCCCAGAGCCTTAGCTAAAGGCCTGAGGAATTAGATGCATGAAGTTACTTAGACACATGAAGAAGCACTTAAGACACTTGTAACCATAGATGAAACAAGATAACCTTCTCCAGGATATTACCATACCAGTACTCCAGTACTTTGGGATCTCTGAGGTAGATCAGCTTCCTTTCTCACTCAGTCCATGACTTCTGCAAAGACTCCTACCCAGAACAAAGGTAGAAGATATGGATGTCCTTAAAATTAGCAAAAATTTGGTGTACCCAGGCTGCTTAAAAGCTGACAGATGGCAGATTTTACAACAGGAAGGCCACATGAACAACAGAAGAGTAACCACAATTCTCAAAACATTATCAAAATGGAAGAAAAAAAAATCCCAGAATCCTAAATGCAAAATGCTTGCATTTGCATGACTTATTTAGCAGAAGAAAAAAGATGTTTTGCTTTTCTGAAGTAGATTTTGTTTTAACTTTAGTTTGAATTTGGCTTCAGTAACAAAGCTAAACTTCCAAGTGAAAGCAAAAAAATAACCAAACCTCCCCAGGTATTTTTGATGTGTGCCAAACTGTTGAATCACTCATTATTTGTCCCTCCAAGTGAAGGAAGACAGTCCTGTTCAGCTGATGGGTGAGTCAAACTCAGAGGGTGCAAAGAAAGCTTGTATAGGCCTGTGCAGGATAACTACCTTTTACTTGTCACCATGCTGCTCACTCTCTGGATGGAATGATCTATTGCTGCTGTTGTTGCTGACACAATCTTTTTTTTTTTTCTTTTTTTTTTCTTTCCCACATGTTTTTCCTGCCCAATGGCATCTGTTTTTGTTCAAAGAGGCTGATGCCTTCCCTCACCTTGATGCTCCATTGCTGTCCGTTTCTGGCAAAGAGCTCAAAAGATTTGACTGGAAGGTTGCACTCAACAAATCCTGCCTTTAGGGTGTCCTAGAAGTGCTTTCTTGAATAACCATTGCTTCCTCTTTCCACACTTCAGTTCCCTGCATAGGAGATACCTGAACATACGTGCATCGTTGATCCAAGCCATATGTCCAGCCCATTACACCTAGGCCTTCCATGTGGATACACTGCAGAAATTCATCACTGGTCAGCTTAGTGTAGCATCTGACTCAGCGCAAGACACATAGGTGCCTCTGGTGGAACTTCTCCAGCTGGCAGACGTGCTTTCTACACTATGTGAAAATCTTGCATCTGTTCAGCATAACAGCCTTGTACAATTTTGGTCTGAATTATTGTCTGATCTGACAGGGATTCTACATTTGTCTTGTAAATCTGGCAGAAAAAACTCCTCTAATTTTATGAATTTAGGAGTCTACTTCTCCATCAACACTGGCACAATCATTCAAAACAATTCAAAGGTACATGAAGTCATGTGAGACAGATAGCTTGATCTCGATGTGCTTAATGGAAAGCACAGCATGTTCTTCTCCATGTTGCTTGACTCATCATCTCAGTTTTTCTCAAACTGATGGTTAGTTTGATTAATTAATTTATTTATTTGTGGATGAAGCATATTTGTTCATTAAGAAGGTCTAAAGATCTTGGCTGATGTGAGCCACCATTGTGTAGTGATTAGCCTACCAGAGTTCTTGTGCACTCTGTCTGGCAACCCTAGGCTCGATGTGCAGTCCTCTTATAGCTTGAAAGTGAGCCCTGATATTTTAGTTAAGGTTGCATCATTTTACCCCATGCCTTGGAATAAAATAACATTTTCTCAATGAACTGTATCAAGGAAAACAGACAACACTCCATTTCATAAACAGTAACTTACAAAAACAAAATAAGAGATAATCAGGGTCTGAACACTATGCAGTCCAAATAGACAAAAAAAGGCAAAAGGAAGAGGAAGAAAAGGAAGGGAGATGTGAGTTTGAAGAGAAGGTAGATGTGGGTTGGATATAGAGGCAATGAACACACAGGGGTGGACGTTGAGGTTGAAAACTACAGAAAGAAGCCTGTCATTGTGGTCCATATCGAAGAAGAGAATGGAACTACATCACAAAAGCCAAAACACTACATAAGCAAGAAGATGTACTCAAAACACACCTAAGTGACGTTGAAGGGAACTTGAGTTCTGGAGGCATGAGTGATAATAGCTACTCAGGAATATTCTCCTAAAGGTTACATACTGTTTATAAAACATTTTGTTAAAAAGGAAAATTAGATTGTGGCCTGGTGAAGCAGTAAGTGACTGACAGCGGTTTGATTTCATTCCTAAAATTAGGACCTCAATTCCATACATTCATTTTGACACCAAAGGCTCTGCAATGGTAAGCCTTTTTCCTATGATCTCTTTTATGCCCATTTTTCATGATATACTTATTGATTGAGAGCTGGATTCATCACCACGTTAATTCAGCTTCACAGCCACCTACTTAATGGAATTGGATTAATGAATCTAGAGGAGGAAAAGGATTGGTGGACTGTGGTTTGTGTGATTAAATCTTTGTTTTATTATTTCCACATTAGCACAAGATTGTAAAGGGGCTTATCAGTTCATGCACTCCTCACAGTTCTGTGGGAAGAATTTGGACTATGGCTTTGACAAAGAATGGTTGATATAATAATTCTTCACATGCGTTGCCTTATCAGCAAAATATTCAGAGTGCCTTAGTGACAAATAAACACCAAGCATTTGGCTTGGTCTCATTTTTTTTAAATGATTGACAAGATAACACCAATGTTATGAATAATCTAACTGAAGATTTGGAATAAGTAATTATAAGCGCCCAATAGGAGTTCCAGGGTCTTTTTTGAAGGAATAACGTTCTTGGATTCCAAGACACTGATAGAAGTCTCAGTACTGTAAACTGCAAGAAGAAAAGAAACTTCAAATTAAGTATGATAATTACAAATAAGAGACATTCCTTCTATGTCTTTTTCTTCAAAAAATGCCAGCCTGGACATTAAAAAGACATGAAACAATGCTATCAGAATTTCTTCACATGTGAAATATTTGCTTAGAAGGTACAGATGTTAACAGCATGCAAGTAAAATTTTATAGTACGCGATACCATATAATAATAACCTCCTTTGAGAAAGCAGATGACTGATTGCCTAATTCTACAATATAGTCTTGTCATTTTTAATGACTCAAGAATAGAAAAATTCAGAAGACATCTTTTCCATTTTCTTTTACTCTTCTGAAGCATTTCTCGCAGATGTCCAAACTCTCAAAGAATAATTTGAAGCTGTAATCTGAATCTACAGGAGGAAGTTTAAAGTATGTTGACCATACCATTCCATATTGCAGACATGTTCATGTGATTAAGAAAAATTGAATGAAAATATCCAAAGTGTCAAAATGTGTCTCCTAAAGTGAGAGTTCCAAGTCCATATTTAAGTACCCAGCTACAATAAAAAGGTTGTAAATATGAATGTGAAATCTCATTGGTTTCAGTGTGGTTTGCAGGTACAGATGCAAAGCAGTAGCTTCCTTGCAATGGATTTAGGAGCCTAACTCTAAGTGTCTAAGTTTAAAAGGGCCACTACCTGTGGCAGGAGGCTGGTGTGTGGGTCTGCTTGTGCTTATGGAAGTATCTGTAAGGATACATGTCTGAAGAGATGGCATTCTTGTTTGCACCAGTGAAAGACTTCGTAACCATACTAAAATATGCTCAGACTGAATTCCATAAACCCTAATTAGGCATGGAAATATAAGCTCAACTACTACACGCATTTTAATTTTGGGAAAACCTTAGGAGTGTTGGATGAACATATTGCAACATGTTGTGTGCAATATGTTGGTTGAACGATACCATGTTGGTAAGTTGAACCATAGTTTTTAAAATTAAGAGGCAAGAGAGTGTGAATGTTTAGTCCTTTAACACTTGGCATGGCAACAAGGCCTATTTTCAGACAAAGCATGGCATCTCAGTCACTTTTTTGCAAATGTTCCTACAGATTTATCACAGTTACTCAAGTGTTTTGTTTTAGCTGAGAACTGGCTTGCTCCAGTTCAGATGGAGTGGCGTTCTTTTCGGCAAAGCAGGAAGATGATGTCAAATTCAGACAAAACAGTGGGAACTGAATTAAGTAATGTATATTTCTTACCTTTTGGTAAACCTAATGAAAGAGTATTCTTCTACTGGCTGGCTGTGGCAGATGGTGTTTGCTTTACTTGTTGATGTTACTATGTTTCCTCAAGAAGGAACCAGCTGGGGCTGGAGGATGCTCCTTTCCTGGGGAGCCACTGGCCCAGCCCTGGGAGAGCAGTCCCCAGGCTGCAGCGACAGGATGGGATAGGGTGAGTGTGACAGCTTCACCAGCTGAGTTCCCAAGCACAGCAAGGGATTTGGCCACTGCTGAGGAGAAAAAGGAGCAAACAGAGCAGGACCTCAAAGGATGTGGGACACAAGGCAGCTGAAGGACTCGGAGTAGCGTTTCTTCAGATTTACAAAGGACTGGCGCCAAGTCTGGAGGAACAAAGTGGTGTGAAAGTAGGTGGATGTTGAGAAGAATCTTTAAATTCTATCTTGTCATACCTTGGCACTTTGAATTTTATCTGTTTTAAGAAGTTTTTTGTCAATTATGTCCCTAATACAACCTGACTCCTGGATTTGTAAGACCTTTTGGTCTCTGTAAGGTGCTCACAGGTTTACCTTGAACTTCTGTTGTGAAGAACCTTATAAACTGATGGAAGGCTTGAAGTAAAACATTAAAGTATGAATGAAGATTTACATTTATATTTTTAGGGAGAAAATGTGCTGAGCATCAGTTGCCATTAATTGCAATTTTAACTTTCAATATTAAGAACCTCTGAGGCTTGCTTAGGTTTTATATATAGTCTGAGGCTTGTAAACTAATGCAAGTAACCTCCCAGTTCCTGGCATTTGCATTTGTTTTTTGTTCTAAAACACATAAAATATTTGTTTCATGAGTAAAATTTTTAATTTTCTTTTTTGGGCTTAGCATCTTTCACAGTTAGGATCCAGTTAATGTATGACTTTCAACTTAATCTTGTTTTCTTGTAGTCTTAGTTCTTGGCATTTTTCTTTAAAGTGCATTAAAGTATAAGTCAACTGACATCATTCATAGATACAAGTTAAAGTAATTGTGCAAATTGGAGTTTGACAGATTTTTTTTTAGGATTAGTTTCTGGCATTTTGTTTTTACAAGTAACTGAACTGTGCATGCCTATCAAATATTACAGTCAAAGAAAAATGCATTTTAAACAGCAATTCATTTGGCATACACATTCATAAAATCTGACTCTAATACACTATTCTATGTTTTTAAAAGAAATGATTGATAAAATAATAGTTCATTCTGTTCCAAGTGGTCCTTTGTGCTGGTGATTTGTTGCACATCATATTTGTGGTTAATCGGGCTACTGGAGTAAAAATTACTGAATGGTACCCCTTGTACAGTATTTTTTCTACAGGAGAACTGTAATATTTTAACTGCTTTCCACTGCCCACTGCTTTGTGATCTACACAAAAGTAGTGAAATGATTTAATAGCAGAGTGTAACAATAGATATCTTGCAATAACATAACCTCATTGCTTTTATAGTATATCCTGCAGAACATTTGCAAATAGTATGATTAAAATAAATACATTTCCCACTAAATTAGCGTGTGTTTTGTGATGTAGAAAAGGTCTACACCTCCACAGATCAAATAAACAAACTTGTTTGATTTCCATGGATTCTTTTTGTCTTTTTTGCTTTCTGAGAATATTGTGACTGCATCATTCAGATACAGACCCTGTTACAATAATCTATCCCTTTGTCATACTGAGATGAAATATTCACAGGATTTTGTGCAAAACTTTGTATGAATGGCTTTGGATCAGTGATTAAAGGTGGTTTCAGTGAGTGGTGTTCCATGAGCTATGCTACCGCATCCATGGTATGAGTTGTAGTCTAAGGCTCTGGGTTTGACCTACATAGTCTAAAGGGAGCAAGGTGAGAAAATAGTCTCTGTCTATGGTTTTTGACATTACTTTTTAGCTTGGCCTACCTGGATTAATCTTTGAGGCATGCTGAAGAGCTTAGCTTTTCCCATAGGCTTTACTACAGGGTGGTTTGAGATTTGATTATAGTTCAGCATTGGTCATTACTACTTTTCTGTTCCAAGTGAGGATTTTTGGTATGCATATTCCTTGGAGCAGTTCATTAGTGTTTACTTATACTTTTGAATAGAAATGTGCTATTTAATTTGGTATAACTAACTTGTGGGTGTACAAATAGATCTAATTTATGCTGCTGAGACCTAGCATGGGAATTTGCCATCTCATTTTGGTATAAGTGATTTCACTAAGCTACTCTGCCAAATAACTGACAGAAATATCAAATGAGGAAAGCATTATGTATTTTTGCAAACTCTGATACGGAGGATGGACTCGTTCAAAGATTTGATTTCAAAGAAGCGCAGAGAGATGCATCTGAACATCCCAACAACCCTATCTCCCTAGAGATAAAGAAGCCGACCACAAGCTAAGCACCAGTTTTATAAAAGGCCTTTTTCCTGGGATACTTGGACTTACTTGGAGGACATGTTTCTAAGCCATTGGCCAAGACCCAGCAGCCACTTTGACATCTGTTGAGTTTTACTATGTAGTTTTTGAACAAATACTGCAAACTGTGGATTCAGACGTTGACCATACCTTGGTCATTGTGAATATCATAGTTTCACCTTAGTTCATACATTTCCTTCAAGACTAGAATTCCCCATCAGATTAATTTGCTGCTTAAGCGTCATGGAGGTTAAAAATATTACAGATTCACAGAATCTCAGAGTAGTTGGGGTTGGAAGGGACCTCTGGAGATCATCTGGTCCAGCCCCCCTGCTAAAGCAAGGTCAGCTAGAGCAGGTTGCCCAGGACCATGTCCAGCCAGGTTTTGAAGGTCTCCAAGGATGAAAACTCCATAGCCTCTCTGGGCAACCTGTTCCTGTGTTCAACCACCCTAGCAGTAAAGAAGTGTTTTCTTATGTTGAAGTGGAACTTCCTGCGTTCCAATTTGTGCCCATTGTCTCTTGTCCTGTCACTGGGCACCACTAAAAAGAGTCTGGCTCCATCTTCTTTACAGCCACCCTTCAGATATTCATAAACATTGATAAGATCCCCTGAACAGTCCTAGCTTTCTTAGCATCTCCTCATATGAGAGATACTCCAGTGCCTTAATCTTTGTGGACTATCACTGGACTTTGCTGCAGTAAATCCATGCCTTTCTTGTACTGGGGAGCCCAGAACTGGACACACCACTCCAGGTGTGGCCTCAACAGTGCTGAATAGAGGGAAAGGATCATCTCTCCTGGCCTGCTGGCAACGCTCTTCTTGATGCAGGTCAGGATACTGTTGTCTGCCTTTGCCACAAGGACGCATTGCTGGCCTGTGTTTGACTTCTTGTCCACCAGGACACCCAGATCCTTCTCTGCAAAGCTGCTTTCTAGCTGACTGGACTCCAGCATGTACTGGTGCCTGGGGTTATTCCACCCCAGATGCAGGACCTGGCATTTCCCTTCTGTTGAACTTCACAAGGTTACTCTCTGTCCATTTCTTCAACTTCAGGTCCCTCTGAATAGAAGTGCAACCATCTGGTGTATCAGCCACTCGTCCCAGTTTGTATCATCTGTGAACTTGCTGAGGGTACTTTTGGTTTTATCATCCAGGCCATTAATGAAGATGTCAAGCAGTATTGATCCATGGGGGTATCACTTGTGACTGACCTCCAGCTGGGCTTCATCCTACTGGTCACAACCCTTTGAGCCTGCCAGTTAAGCCAGTTTTCAGTCCACGTCACTGACCACTTATCTAGCCTATACTTCATTGGCTTGTCTATGAGGGTATTATGGTAGACAATGTCAAAAACCTTACTAAAATCAAGGTAAGCAATATCCACCATCCTCCCCTCATCCACCAAGCCAGTCATCTCACATAGAAAGCTATCAGGTTGATTAAGCATGCTTTCCCTTCGGAAATCCATGCTGACTACTCCCGATCACCTTCTTGTCCCTCATGTGTCTGGAAATGGTATCCAAGAAGAGTTGCTCCATCACCTTCCCAGGGCCTGAGGTGAGGCTGACTGGCTTGTAGTTTGCTGGCTTCACCTTCTTGTCCTTCTCAAAGGTAGCAGTGACATTTGCCTTCCTGAGTCCTCAGCAACCTCTCCCAGTCGACATGACCTCTCAAAGATAATTGAGAGTGGCCTAGCAATGACACTGGGAGGAAGGCCACTTCCTGTAGCCCACATGGGAGCATCCCAGTAGGGCCATGGACTTTTGTATGTCCAGTTTATTTGAGTGTTCCCTAACCTGATCCTCCTCCACCAAAGTAAGTCTTCTTTGCTCCAGATTTCCCCTCTGGTCTCAGGGGCTTGGAATTACTTGTTGCAAGATCAGTTTTATAACATCTCAGTCTTATAACAGCTTGGTTCAATGCTGTCTGCATATTAACTCCCAAATTTCTCCTCCATCCTCATTGTTCTGATTAGTCCATTATTTACTGATGACTATCATCCATGCTGATATTAGCTGACCACTTAAGAAAAATATTCAAAAATATTTTTCATAAATTCTGAATGGCAATTTGAATCTGATGTAGTTGCAAATTATATATTCATGCTGCATAAACACTATTTTGAGGAAAGTTTCATTCTTACCATAGTTGACTGTAATTAGAGAAGTGCAGCCAGGGTTTAATTTATTGAAGAAATAAAATATAATTTGATTTTGATAGAAATAGAAAAAGATCTAGTAAGATTAACTGATCCAATTAGTGAACAGAAACACCACCATGTGGTGTGGGTGACCTGTCACAAACCTTGAAAATCAAGGATAAAAATGTTTACTATGACTATTCCATCAATTAGTCAATATCAGAACAACTCATAGATTCAATACATCAATATAACTTTTCGCTGAAAAAATGCCAAATATGAAAACAGTCGGCAGTGATGATCTCTTTGTAGATGATACTTCCTTAAAGAATTCTCAGAAAGTTGCAATGTGCAGATACCCTTCTCCCTGGAGAACAGTTTTGCATAGCTTCACATGTAGTTTTTACCCTCTGCTTATTACTATTTAGCATTACATTAAACCAACTGAGGATAACATGAGACACTTAGGTGTTAAATGTTAGTACTAGGTTTCACAGTACACAGATAAATATTATCTTCTTTATTTTGAGTAAAATACACTATTTCCTAACTTAGAAAAAAATAAATACGTGGATGGAAACCAGGCAGTTTTAGTTTAGCCTGAGTTCAGCAGGGCTGATGATCAAAGGGACAAGTGCAACTCCATAATGCAAAAGGTCAGAATGAGTTAAAATGTTATCTTTGTAGTTTTCTTGTTTATATTTTGAACAGAATTTTTGGAAAACAATGCAGGCGTCAAACTACTTCCTCCATTCTTTCCCCTGTCCCCATGGCCCAAGAGGACCTAGTTAGTGTTTGTGCACGATATCAGTTTTAAATGACTGAAAGAATGTCATTTTGTTTTTGACATGTTTAATAAATGATGCCACAAAACTAGAGTTATTTTAAATGTCATTAGCTATTTATTAAGATATTTGCCAAATGTGTTTATTCATAGTGTATGTATACCATCCTTGCAAATTGTAGAGGATCCAGCAATCTCAGAGTTTAAAAAAGAGGTAAAAATGAAGTGTATAGAGAGATGGCAAAATGATCAAATTTTCTTGGATTTTTTGTTCAAATGTTAACACATGTAACTGTAAATGTATCCCACTGTAAAATTAATTTTCAGTTGGAAAATCTTTTACGAGAAAGCATTGCTTTTATTGCATCTGAACATTTTAATGGGAATTTTGAAATTGTTCTCACTTCATTTAGAATTTCCATTTCACTGTGTTTCTTTGGAAAATTGAAAAGCTTAAAATCCACTTTTTGATAATGAATGTAAAAAATGAATAGAATGGAAATATTCCTTTTCAAACGTCTATTTTTTTACCTTTTTCCCTCTGGAGTTTTTTAAATCTTTATCAAGATCAGAGGATTGTTGATAAGCAAAGGAAAAAAAAGAAAGTATACAGTCTCATCTGTATGTTCAAGGAATTTGAAGGAAAAGAGAAGAATTAAAGAACTGAAGAACAGAAAAAGGAGAAATACCCTAGAATGGGTTTGTTTTATTTGTATTCCTGTAAAAAAAACCACTTTTTTTTTCCATTTACGTATTTTCATAAGACAAAAGTGATTTTCACCCATAAAAGTGGGTCCATCTAGTCCCATGTAGATTCTGAGAATGGCCAACAACAGATGAGCAGGAGGAACAGAATAGCACAGGCTTACAGGTTGCTTCCCCAAATGCTCTACCAGCATCTCATGATCTGTGAGTTCCTCAGCCAGTTGTGATTCCTGTGTATTTAATAACTTCAGTGTATTCCTCTAACATCACTCTGTGGCAAAGCATTCCACCATTGCTTTATAAAAGATCACCTTTTTTAATGTTTTGAACCTTCTTGTTGCTAGCAACATTTAATGCCCCCTAATTATTATACTGGAAGTGACAGTGAACTGACCACCCCTGCCACCCTTTCCATGTGACAAACGTTTTAATGGACTTTTATTATACCTCCCTATAGTCATTTATTTTCCAAACTGAAGAGACTGAAGTGCTTCTTTAGTGATCCATACTCTTGATTGTTCTTGCTGCCCTCCTCTGAACCATTTCCAATTCAATTATCTTCTCCTGGAGATGCAGGGACCAGGGCTTGTGCCAAGCAAGATATCAGCCAGGCTTCTGCTTATCGAGTGAAATAATAATATTCCCTTTTGTTCTCTTGTCTTTCCCTTATAATTCCTGACAGTTGACTTGCCTTTTTATTGCCACAGTGCATTAAGTTGATGTTTTCAATGAATTTTCTATCATAGCCCCTCTGTCATAGATCTCATACCTGAGGAGCTATGGTTAGCTCATTTTATATAGAAAGGAAGGATTGCTTTTTTTTCCATATGCACCAGTCTAAGTTTATCTAAACTGAATTACATGTGCTGTTTTATTGCCCAGCCCTTGAATCTCATGAGATCCTTTTGCTGTTCTTAAGTTAGCCTTTGTTTTACCACCCTGAAAAAATTTGTATGTTCATAAAATTTGTCACCTGGTTATCCTTCTTCTTGGGTCCATGCTGTTCATGTTCCTAGGGTAGATCACTCTGTTGGTACCCTCCTTTCATCATGAACATTGACCATGTATTCCTACCTTCTGTTTCCAGTCTTCTAGTCCAGTATTTATCCATGCAGCAATCCCTTTTATCATGTGACTGCCTAGTTGCACTGAAAACCCTTTCGGAAGTTCATGGAAAATATCTGTATCTTCCCTTATCTACATTCTTTTGTTAAACTCTTCAAAGAAGTGTCACACAACTAATTTAAAAATGCTAATAGGCACCAGAAAGATAAATGGATCATATCCATGTTTCTCCAGAAGAAAACTTGTTGGGTTTCCCATAAGATTCAGTATGATTACTGAAAAAAAAAAGTTATATTTCAAATGTATCATACTTATGTAGAGCACTGGCTTAAATTTAGACTGTTAATCGATTATAATAACAGATTGTTTCCTATCCTTTATGAAAAAAAACAGCATGTTTTACTTAAGTTTCCTATTTCTGATTTAGTTTTGTCCTATAAGAAAATCCTGATTAGAATTATTTGTGGTGATTCTTCTATTTATTAAGGAAAGGAAATCTATATTGTACACAGTTGTTCAGGAAGAACAAATAGAAGAAAGTTGTTCATGGTAATAACATAAGTCCTAAATAGAGCAGAAAAGTGCAAACTGGAATCTCAAGTGTTGGAGATAGCTGCATACTAGTAGTGGGGATACTAATATTAAATAGGAGGAATGTAGCAAATACAACAGAGTACATTTAAAATTATAACTAGGAATAATTATAGGATTTTCTGTAGGTTGAACTGACTCATTGACACTTTCTAGAGAAAATGCTGTGCTATTACAGTAATGGTAATATGAGAATGCAGACACTTCCAAGCTGACCATAGCCAATTATGTTGCACTTAGCATTCAGCTGTTTTCCTTTTTGCTTCACTCAAGATACAACATCTGGAGGGCCTCATTAAATGAAGGTTAGATAATCTACTAATAAACTATCTAATTAGGAATATACCAGCAGGAAAGGTACTAAAGCCGTTATTTGTCTTTACTAACATTTATTTGTGAGGGAAAAGAAACCATGCTGGAATTTTTTTCATCTTTGAAAAACACTTTTAAATTAAACTTACTGCAGTTAGAAGACACCAACTATGGAAGTCAAAGTTAAAATTTAAAGTAGTATATTAACTCTATAGAACAATTTTCCTTGTTTCATTCTGCCTTTCAGATGACTTTGTTGATTTCTTATCCATATTAGAAAGTTAAAAAACAATCAAATGCATTGCTTTTACATTGTATCTTTCTGCCATTTTCATATGAGCATCAGCAGGGAAAACGTTTTCCTAACTTTTAATGTATGACTAGCTGATGTACAATACTCTTTGTCAGTGATCCTATAGTGCACTCATACTGGACTTCTTTAGCATGTATTTCAATTATTCTAACACCAGTCTATTATGAAATATCCCTTGCTGTAATAAAGCTATCTATTTTGGTGAGAATGCTGAAAGAGTACCAATTTTGGGTATCTTCTGAGATGACTGCTCCTGTTCAGTATCAACTGGGTTGAGGCCTTCTTAACACATTTCACTTGTGATCTTTTAAAGCTGTCAGGATGGAATGATTTTCAGTCACTTTGCTCTGGAGTGGATTTAAAATCATGTCCCAAAGGTGGTAGATTAATAGATTAAAAAGGCAAAGTATTAATCTAATGCACTGCCCTGTCTCCTTACCCATAACTTATAGTATAACTGTCATATGATTATGGCAGTTCTCCGATGAAACAAAGTACCTATATTTTGTTCTCTGTAAAGCATTTCACTGACTGGTGCACTTGCTATTTCAATACATTATTCTGTATGGAGCACAGCAGTTAGCTAAACTGATTTTCATAGAATTTCAGAGCATATAAATTTTTTCTTTGATTATATGGACATGTTTGAATATGATTTAATTATATGCAGTAAATCTGAGTATTGCTCGGAAGAAACAATTTTCCTGGAAAAACAAAATGTATTTGTTGTATAATGTTGAGTCTCAAGAAGGCAGAGAAAGTTGTAGCACTAAATATCTTCATTCGTTTCAGGTTCTGCTCAGTAGCTCAGCTGGTATAAATTGTGGAAACAAATCATTTTTGTACAGAATATAAAAATGAGTTTTTTCTTTCAGCAATTGTGATGGAGTAGGTCCACCTGTTCATTAGTGTGTGTAGTCAGGATCTAGAGAAATATTTTTTGTATTTCAATTTCTGTCTTTTTCAGTGAAATTCAGATACCTTGCAAGCTTACTCTGTAAAATTGCTTTGCTAGGCTAAGACCTAGATTACTTTGGCTAAGGAATTCCTGAGATATCACTATCCCTTAAATGACCAGCTTCTACATTTATTTTTAGAATTTTCTTTGTACAGTTTTTAAAAGAAAGTCACTGATACACCCACTGAGGGAATTTACTGCCTAGTACCATAAACCAGCTCAACATCTTGGTGTTTTACAAGAAATGAAATTTATCTTTTGACTCTCTGAAATGCTGTTTTGAACTATTATGGGCCTCTGGCACTGCAGAGCTTCTCCTTGCATTTGGACATCAATATTGGCTAAGAAAGCAAGAAACCCAAGACCACAAGATGCAGTGTTTTTTCAGTCAGTGGCTGAAATGCCCATCTTTACAGTTTAACTTGCACATTTGGTGAGATAAAGGCTGCATAAGTAGGTCTACCAAATGTCCCTTGGTTTAAATTTGGAGGTTTGAGTAATGTTCTCTTCTGTGCATACTAGTATTTCTTAGATATGCTTGCATTTTTCAGACATGCGAAGCTGTACAGGGAGATCTCATGCCACACCTGTTCACTGGTGTTTTTCACATTTAAGTCACAGCTCTCAAAGGATATATCAAGGAATCCACACAGTTCTCATCTCTTGGTTCTCATCTCCTAAGAATATCCAAGAATTTATTCCTCTCTGTGTTTGCACAGACTGTTGGGAACAGACTCCTTAACGCAGCAGACAAAGCTTGAGTTCTTGTCCAAAGGAAGAAAAAAAAAGGAACATTATGTTCTAGGACTAGTAGGTTGAACATACAAAAAACAGGCAAGAAAGAGTCTGAGAAACTGTTTACAAAAGGCATAAAAACTGCTAATCATTTTTCAAACATATCAGGAGTAGGAAGCCTGCTAGGTGATCTGAAGGATCAAGCTCAGAGAAGATAATTTTACAGTTAAAAAAAAATACTATTTTTGCAGCTTTGTTTAAAATGAAAGATTTGGGTGGTTTGAACAGTATAGCTTTTTGGGGGTGCAAGTCATTGGCTCTGTCTCCAAATAAAGTGTTAGTAGAAAGGGCAGAGGAATAAATCAATAAACTGAACACTAAAAACTGTCAAAAGCATCTCACATTCATCTGCCTCCCAGGTTCTAAAGGATCCCTAGGATGAAATAGCTGAAATATTAACTGTAGCATATAATTTCCCTTGTACAACAGCCTCAAGATAAGAGGACTAGTAACAAATACTGTTTTTTAGGGGAACATTCAGGGGGTAATATGAGTCTATAAGGTATGCATGTACTAGGATAACTGTTAGAAACTACAATAAAGGATAGAATTATCTAACACAGGAATAAATATAGTATATTATGGATAAGGAATATAATACATGAAGAAAGGATCATCAGTCTTTGGGAAAAGAATTCTAATAAACTAATGAACCACGACTTCTTTCAAGAAGTCAACAAGCACATGGATGGCAGATCATGTAATGTTACTGTTTGGATTTCCCTAAAAACGTTTCAAAGTTCTTCTCCAAAAGCTCTTGAACTAAGTTGCCATGAGATAAAAGGAAACGTCACATGGATAAATAATTGGTATAAGATGAGAAAAAGCAGGGAGAAATAAACTTTCACAGCAGATGGACATCACCAGAGGAGACTTACATGGGACTCTGTCAGGTTTGTGTTGTTCGTTACAGTAACAAATGATCAAAAAAAAAGTGAGCAGTGAGGTGAAAAAGTTCATAGGTGCTATTAAGTTAACCAAGATTATAAAGATGAGAGATACTTGCAAAATATTGCAGAAAGACTTCATGATGCTGAGTGAGTGGTTGACAAAATGGCGAATGAAATTCTATGCAGATAAATGTGAAGTGATATGTATGGGGGAAAAAAAAGACTCCCAACTTCATAGTTCCTTGAAAACCATGCTCAGCACTGGCTAAGAGAGCACATAAAATATTATGAAATATGGCAACAAATACAGATTAAAATAGAAGATGTTACTGTTGTGCTGCATAAATCCTCAGTGCACCCATGTAGTGAGTATTGGGTGTATTTCTGGTCTCCCCACTTCAAAAAGAGTGCAGCAGAACTGGGAGAGTTAGCAGGGATGATCAGAGGCGTGAAGGACTCCCGTACAAGTAAATATCCCATGTGATTGGGACTTTTGTAAAGAAGGATGTGAAAGATATCAATACATTCCTGACGGGAAGGTGAGAAGAGCAGTTGTCAATATTTTTTCTACTGGAGACATCAAATGAAATAAATAGCTGGCAGGTCCCAAACAAGGGAGGAAGTTTTTCTTATTAGGTGTGGTTAGTTATGGAATCCCTTGCCAAAAGGATGTGTTGAATGCCAGAAGTTTACCTGAGATCAAAAAGTGATTGGACAAACTCATGGAAGAAAAAATATAAATATGAAAATCCTACTTATGGCTCAAAAGCTTGAGTTCACACTGAAAGATGAAAGATTACCCAGCAGAAACATTAGCATCAGTTTGTCCTGTTCCCTAACTTTTCCTGAGGCGTCTTCTGTCAGGTATTGTCAGAGAAAGGATTACAGGGATCTTTGGTCTGACAAGATATCACTGTCCTAGTGTTTTCATTTATTCATTTCCTTGCAGTCACTGGTTGCTGAGAAGCCCATCCCCTAAGAGATGTTACTGCTTGGTGATAATAGACAAATGGGTGTGGTAAGTGTGGTAATGCAAGTGTGAAGGTTGAAGTTATTTTGTGTTCAAAGCAAGAGGCTGAGCCACAAGAAAGCTTTTTTTGTCACAAGCGTGCACGTGTCAGCTGCTTTTAGACTGAGCCTGATGTTTGTGCTCCTTTCACTTGCCATTCACACTGAAGAGAGGGAGATGCAGAAACACTCTGTTAGACCAGCACTGAGTCCGTTTTATGGGGAAGCTGATGATAGGGAGACTCACACTGACGAATGGGAGAAGGGAAATACAGTCTTGGGAGCCATTTCCTATTTGTACTGCAGAGACACAAACTATGAGTGAACTCATAGCTCCAGCACATGTGGTCAAGCATGAATACTGAGCTACAGTGTACGTCTTCAGGTTGTCAGCTTAATTCTGAGCGGGTTTCCTCAAGCAATTTGCCTCCTATCCTCAAGGCTTGCTTTATTCACAGTGTCATGGGAACAGTGAAGGAAGAGGGATGAGGATGGTCTTTGTTACCAAAAGACACCTCCTGTGTATCTTTTCTTATTCTCTGCTTAGAAAGCAAACAAACAAAAAAGCACCTAAAAAGGTATTGCACTGTAACAAGTTGAAAATTAATAAAAATTCATATTGAAACAGCTGTATAGAAAAATGAGAGATGAAAACTACAGTAATTTCCTGCCCTGACTAACATGAAATGTAACAAGTGCGTTTGAAGATGCATCAGTCCCCTTAAAAGATAAACAAAAGCAAAAAAGAGAAGGGAGGGGAAGACAGACCAGGTATCTGCTGGTCTGACCTGCAGTTTACTAGGCAAAATACCCTGAAGGTGAGGAAGGAAGAATTGTTTGAACTGAAGCCTTTGTGGTATCTTCATGTGCTTTTCGAGTTGCCTGGGGCAAGGGCCCTGCAGGGCACTGTCAGTTTCCGGAGGGACCTTTTTACAGATCTTATTTCCAAATTAAGAAAGTATTTTCTTGATAACTCCAAATCAGCTAAAATGCATTGCAGGAGGAAGGTGACATTTACCAGTCCAGACAACTTGCAAGAGATGAACAGGAAGTGGATTGAAAGGCAATATTTTGTCAAGGAAGGCAGAAATAATGGAAAATCCAATAGACATTACAACTTACTTTCTGTGACAACAAATAGAGGTCCATCAGATGACAGCAATCCAAACCGTAACCCATTGTCAAGCTTTGATCTCTGTCATGCCAAGGAACTATATTTGAGATAGCAGTAATCAAACCATCTACTAACTCTGATAAAAGCCATTATTCTTGAGCAGCTAAAGATTCAAATTTTTCAGCTCTGCATTGGATATACTCAAGACGAAGTGATTCTCCCTTTATTAGGCTGGAGATATGTTACATAGCCAGAGGGAATATCACATTGGAAAGAAGTATGATTGCTTTCTCTGGTGGCTATTCAGATCTTATCTGGAAATGTAAGGCGAGAGGTGAGACTGGAGAAGGTAGGAAAAACAGTCAAAGTGATTTTTTCAGACACAGATCTGTTTTGTACACTAAATGGGCCATCTGGGGCAAGAGTCTAGGAGATACTCTTTTGTAAGTGCTTGCAACATACCATAAAATAAGTCTTTTTTACTTTTACCCCCCTTAGGAAGTAGGGGCCAGGATCTGGAAGAAGCAGCAGATTTGGGAAGCAATGGATGATGGTAGGAAACTGGGAGGCCAGGGCATAAAAGGGTATTTAAATGACCATGTTTCCTGGAAAAAGATGACAGGCAGTTCATGCTTATCTAGTTATTCTTCTTGATCCCCAATTCACTTTGTTCGAGGATGCACTAACCTGATATGCAATGGGTAGCATAACTGACCAGTCTTTATCACATATATAAGTCCATCTCTTTTTGTGTTATCCTCAAATTTTATTTTCTTTTCAGACCTTTAATGATAGTATCAAATCGTATTGTGCAAGAAATAAATCCTTGCAGCACACTGCTAAAAATACATCAGTTAGATGGTGAATATCCAATTGCACTTATTTATACACAGTTTAATATTTGCTTCATTAATTTGGTATGTTACTAATACCTTATTGGTTCTCTCTCATATGCTGCTCAGCAAATTGATTGTGTATTTGTAGCACTAGTAGTCCCAGCCACTTTAACTGAGCTGCACAGCAGTAGCAATGAAGATGCTGTGCACATGCATATTGGTTCACCAGCACAGATATCTTGGGTATTGGGAGGTGTTGTTTTGTGACGTTTAGCCATACCTACTGTCCAGCGCCAGATGAAAGGCCAGTCACACGCATACACACACACAATCAAACCTGAGCAGATAAACCTGAATTTTTTTAAGGAATCCTTAGCAGATTTGTTTGCCAAATCCTATTCTCCATAAAATTTTCTACAACTTCCTGGTAACTTCTAAATGCATCATTTTCTGAGCATCTGCCCACCTCAATTTTTACAGTTTTTCTTTGACCAACCATTTCTTTTCGTATGTGAGCATTCATGAACGTTCAGTCAGTGGTGGTACTTATGTCTGTGTTAGACCAGGGTCTTGAACCTAGAGTCACAAAGGGGCATGCACCCCTAAAGAGACAGCTGTGAAGTCAGCTGCAGACGGTTGCTTCTTATCACTTCAAATCAGCAAGATATGGACTAGCTCCAGCAGGAGGATGGGTAATCGCATTATCACAGTGCTGCACCTCAAGGAATAATCCCTACTGGATTCACATATCTGCTCTGTCTGAGGATATTTGGCTCTTTTGCCTTACAGCTCCCCCAGCCTCTTTGGGGTGGAAAGCTTGTAGGAGAGAAGGGAATGAGAGTGGTCATGACTAGCTGATGAGTCCTTTCCCTTATCGGTGAGAAGTCTAGGATTGTGCTTATTGCTTTGGGCATTTTGAATGCAGTAGTCATTGACTAAAATGCACTGGCAGCTTTGAACTTTGAAGTGAGAGCTTCCTCACTCTTTCTACTCCATAAATCTCAGGCAAGTTATGTAATCTCTATACTTTGATTTCTCAGATCTCTGATAAATCTTACTGTTGGCATTTTTAATGCTGATCTTAAAGTAATAATACTCCTTGTAACATTGATCTTAAAATAAAGATTATCATAAACTGCTTGCATTATTCATAGTATGTTGGTTTTGTTAAGCTTGGGAAGATGAAAATGGTATGATCAGAAATAAGTTAATTTGAATGTAACTGTGTAGTATCTTAGAATCTATTTGCTGTCTGCAACTGAGACAAAAATATTAAAATATCCTTCTGCTTCTATCATCCAGCCAAATTACAAAATAATAAAATAAATCTTTCATCAGAGAATAAAAAAATACAATAGTAGTGGGAAAGCACAACCTATAAAGTGACACCTATGAGTGAAATTTGCAGTTAGAATTTCTTATGTCTTCCTTTACAGTAATATAAGTTGTGTTGATGTGTTCATATGCTGGTGGGTAAAGGGTTTTTTTGGCACCCAAACAGAAAAGACTTTTTAGGCATGCACCCTGCTTTGTCTACCACAACTGTGCCCCATCCCCACATACAATGTGAACCCACCCTCCAACGCTCAACAGCCTCAGAAATTTCTTACTTAAATTTGCCCACTCCTTGATTTCCTTAACTGTTTTTCTATCTAAGAAAACAATTTCCTAAGAATGTAGTTGCTTGCAGGCACTTACAAGCAGGGCAAGAATTTGGTTGTTTAGCAATAGAACTGTGTAACCCTTCAGTAATTTCTGTAGTAATTTATAACAATATCAGTAAAAGATAGTATCTAAAGTCAATGACTGAGGGTTTTTTCCCTATGCTTTTTGCTTTGTAATGGAAGTCATTGCCACAAAATTAGCAATGGCCTGGCAGTGAGTGGCAGACAACTGATCTGGTTCAATGTAAACTTTTTTTTACCTCTGTATGTGAACATCACACTAGTTTTAAGTCATTTAATAACACCCTAAGCACAGCTGTTAACTTCCTATCATTCTTAATAAACAGAAGAAGAAAGTATTTAAGGTGAGGCAGTGATTATTACTTACAAGTTTTTACTACAATTTAAAAAGTTGCTCAAAACTCTAAATACATATTTATCATCACTGGCCAACTGATAAAAATGATTTTATTGTAAGCCATTAAAAATTTCAAAAGGACTGTTTCTATGCAAGTATTAAGCATCAAATACTGAGCCTTTGCTGAAACAGGACACCACATCACCTTCTGCTTTCATCTGGTGGCAAGTTGTTTCTCAATATACACCACTTCTTGCAGAAGTAAATATTTTGGGATTTAAGAAAGCAAAGGACAAACTGTTTTATAACCACTTCAAACTGTTCTGGGCACCTATCAAAACCAAGTGCTACCCTGATACCTGGACGGTGTTTCTTAGCATCACATACTGCATGGCTAGATCCAAATACTCCAGTTTCAGAATCTGTGCACCTGTTCAGACCTGCCCTTTCCCAAAGAAACTTTGTCTTAAAACGCTAGGGGCTCTACAAGGTGAGAGTAACTGTTTATAGGAAGAATTTTATGGCTTTTCACCCACACCCACACCAACCTCCTTTCAGCTACCGCGCTGTCAGATGCATTTAATTATTGCCATAAACTGTAAACACTACTGCATGACCATTTCCCCTTTAGCAAGATTGTGTGTGTGAAAAAAGTAAACAGATTGTATAACAAAGTGTTCTCTAGCTGTCAGCAAGGGCTTTTAAAATAAAACACTTCCCTCCTGACTCACAATTGGCTGACAGTTGGCACATAATGAATAATAGCTTCTGGGGACCAGCAGAAAGATGTGTGGGAAAACTTTAATTAAAAGCTTGTCAGTACAATTTTACCTGGGTGACATCACCTGACTGAAATTCTGCTGCTGGGCTTTGTTGTCTGTAGGATTGCAGGTAGCACACTTGTTTTGCTGACAGCAAACAATTCAAAAAGTACTTTAAAACACTAGGAGGAAGACGCTCCATTGCCAGTAAAATATAATCCATTTGTGGTGTTCTAATTTTCTAATTAGCAGCTATGGAAGGCTCTTCTCCATTGTGGGAGGAGGCTGACAAACAGGTTTTTGTAGCTCGTTATGTATGATGCCCTCTTGATTATGTATTTTCTTGACATTCCATTCCAGAAAAGTGTGTTCTAAAATCAAATACATTTCCAAATGTAGACAGCTGGGCTTGAGTCAGAATTGTAGACCTAGCATCAAATTCCCAGCTTGAAGCTTTCTAATGTATATTAAATCTGAACGCTGAATCCAAGCAGCCTGAAAGTTCACAGCAGATGACTTTCAGGATGGGCAATGCTCATATTGAATAGGATGCTTGTGATGGTCCAACACAGTCAAATGCATAATCCGGGAAAAAAATCAAGATGAAGGATATGATTCTGCCCAGCTCTGGCTGGTAGTAAATAGCAAAATGAAGAGTCACCTGTGCTTATGTATGCTTGTTTGCAGAAAATAGCAATGGGAATCTGAAAGCCAGAACTAGGTCCTAAAGTCATAATTACAAATATTCATGGAAAGAAACTCTCATATAACACTACTGAATTCATTAACACTAGTAAAGCTTGGCCATTTTACAAGTAATTTGTAGTAATGCAGAGCAGTTTCTCATAACTTAATGCTAATTAATTCAGTTACATCATGATCTAGCTCAAGTCCTGAATGGACTTTAAGGGAATTGGCTGGGTCTGATTCAGAATTTGCTGAGGCCAATGGGAGCCTTTCCATTGATTTTGAGATAATTTGGTTTGGGTGTGTGGATGGATGGAGTTTGTTTACCTGACACAAGGAAGACTCTCACTGAATTTTGTGTTTGCTTTCCTTGTGAACATTCTCTCAATTTCCTTAATTTTATGTAATTATGATTCTCAAAATGTTGAGGAAAGTATATATCTAATTAGTGGTGAATAAAAGTAAACAGGAGGTTTATTTTCTTATTACAAGCTAAAATTAAATGTTGTTTTTGGATATGTATGTGTGAGTAATAATACAGAAAGCAACTCCTAGGTAAGACTAAAGACAAAGCTTCTAAACTCAAACAGTATTCTATCAAGCAACTCAAACAATTTCACTGTGTCAAAAACTTAGGTAGCCTGAAGATTAATGAAGAAGTTTTTATCATTTATTTTGGTGGAAGAGGATGGAGTTAGGCAAGTGGGAAGGAAAATAACTGAAGCAACCACTTAAAATTTTCCTTATCTTTTGCTTCTCTGACATACTGTGCAATAACACTTATTTCTTTAGGTTAGTAAGAAATATGCCCATCTGAGGCTCTGAGTACCTGGATATTAAAAGAGAAGCATGTGCTTTCATATTCCAAGGGGAAAAAATATGTTAAAATGTAAAATAATTGTCATTTGCCAGTCAAAATGATCAGCACTTATTTTTGATAGGCATTACTTGAGAATTCCAATTACAGATGCATGATGTGCATGAAAGTTAGTGTGCTGCAGTACCAGAAAATTAAGACTTCCAAGGGAGGCCTGGATTCCTGATGCTGTGTATGAGTCAGAAATCTCTGATGAGGCTAAGTGACAGGTGGCATTTTGAGCAAAGTGCCCCAGACCTCCTTCTCCTTGAGACTTAAATCCTTACATTCCAAGACAGTACCCTAACAGAAAGGGCACAGAAAATTCACTGCTTTCACAGACTTCCTCCTAGAAATCTGCCATCTTGCATGGCACATGTAAACATGGCACAGATGAGTGTGTATGGGAGGGAGCTAAAAGAAGGATGAAAGATACATTGACTGTTAGGTGTAATGTTTAGAACATCCATCTAAGGAGGGAGATGCTACAACTTCAGTATTAAGTATTTGATGGAGCATCAACTGGAACTCACAAGTGTTCAGATACTGAACTGGAAAGCCTTTCTCTGTTTCAATGACTACTTTAGAGTGACATGAAAAGTGAAAACTTTAAAAGAGGTGAGAAAAATCTCATCCATCCACCATGGAAAAACTTTGAACTTGATGTTTAGAACATTCTCTTAGGAAATTCTGCTGGCAAAAGCAGAACCCAGACCCAGATTTCCTATAAACTGGGTGAGCATTCCAGTAGAGAACATAGAGACAAATTCATTTTGTTTTTAGAGCAGTTCAGGCAGAAGCTGTTCATTTGGTTTATGTTCACGTATACTCACATACACTTCTGCCATGTCTTAAAAAAATGAAATTTTAGGTATGATAAATAACATTTTTCTAATATTCCTCCTTGCTTTCTCTAGTACTCTTTTGTTGGATCATCAGAGGGAGCCCTTGATTTTTGGAATTTGCTAAAATGAAAAGCAGAATTTTCTCACATCACTAGCTTCATGCAGCATGAAGCATTTTGGATGGAAACTCAGTCATTTGCATTTATTTTGGCTAGCAGAAGGTTGTCATTGCTTCAGTCTTCCCAGCCACTTTCACACCACTACTCAAGAGCTGAAGCTTTGGAAAAAAACGAACTTTGCAGCCTAACAGCAGTAAACTTGATCCAAGACAGAGAAATCTGGCGAGTATTGAGAGCAGGAAAAACATGAAATAAGCTTGATGATTTCATTCCTGGTTCTGAAATCAGGAATTCTCATCATGAACTCTGTAACAACTGTCATTCTCAGCAGGGTTAATGGAGACTTCAAGGGATATTCTTTTCTTCTCAAGAAGTCATCCTTCAAGGTCATATGCATTAGTGATATGGTACAAGAATGCTTGCAGCCTTCCTCGCATATATAAAACTAATGTGATAAACCACTGTTGAGTATAGATGCATTACTATAAGCAAACACTTTGTTGTTTTTGTTTTTAATAAATAAATTCTGTGCCTAGTAAAGCACTAGACAAAGCATTAGGAGACAGTTTCAATTACTGTCACAGACTTCCTGTGTGATCTTGAGCAAATCACTTATGGCCTAATTCATTAAAGTGCAAAGTGTTAAGGATTAGGTGCCTGCATTTTAGGCTGTTGGTCTGTTGAATTCAGATCCCTACATGAAGGAGTCTTTTTTAGCTCTTGAGTTTTTTGTTCAGCACATAGAATGAGTTTGGAGCTGAAACAACCACATGTCAAATGAAACATGGATTTCTAGACTGGGCGTGGGGAAAAGCCTGCAATGAGTGTGTAACCTGTCTGAAGAAATCCCCACATCAAGGTGCAGAGAAGGGTCTTTAGAGGTATTGTACATCTATACATGTATATAGCTAGCTAATTAAAGAGCTTTAAGGTCATCTATTACAATACATATTGATTTTCATAGCATGCGAGTTTTTGGGTAACAGACTCTTCTACAAATGAAGACATAGCTGTCTTTTGCCTAAGTCCTGTTTTAAGTGCCTTTATCTTTTAAACTTTGTTTTGGATCTATTAATAGACTGTAATTTTTGTTAATATTAATAAATATACTGCAAATGTTCCTCCAATCACAAATTATGAGCCTGCTTGTGTAGGTGGGAAATATTTGTCCTGGTAGACATTTAGTTATGCCTTGAGTCAGAGCTTTGGATTTCTTAAAATGATGCCAGCTATATGAGTTTGCAGATGATAGTTGTTTTTGTCACTACAGGATTGTTACAGAAGCCACTAAGAAAAGTATAAGCAGACACTTTTATTTATTATTTACATATTATAAAAGTGAAAGAAGCCTCTTTTCATTTAGGAGAACTATGAAAAGATCTATAGGAAAACAGATTTGCTCTTAGTATTTGATAAACTACAATCTTTGATTGTACATGTTGATAAATTAGGTGGCTAGTCTCAATGTTCAGTCTGATTTACAAGATCATTTGAAATGAACGATGCCTCTCAGTCTGCAGTGTTATACTGCAAAGCAGAAGGATCTGAACATACTCGACCAAACAACACCATGTTTTGTTTCTAATAGGTAAGTCAGACAAAGCTGTATAGAGACATTTTTAAGTCACTTGTGTGGTGAAGCCACTGCATCATACAGAAGAAAAAGTACTTTATTTTAAGAATGACAGGTCTGAAAACAGAAGTTAATAGGAAGTCACAAGTCTTTCTTGTGACAAGTGTGTGAAATCTAAAGAACAGATTCCATATGGTATCATATTTCAAGTTGTATGTCAGTGACTTCATCAGAAAGTTATATCCTTTCAGTAGGAGAAATGATGCCTTTGAAAACATGTGTGGCTGCGTGTAAAAAGTAAGCTCTCCCTGTCTTCACAGAGAGCCAAGGCATTTTCTGCTGAACAAGCAAATGGAAGAGCAAGAACAGATGTAATTATCAATCACACACTGTCATTAGCCTAGCTCTCAGGATTTGTAGAAAAGCAGAACATATCATGGTCAGTTACTGTGCAAACCATAGCTGGCTTCATTACCTATGTCTTGACTCTAACATCATGAAGGCAGGATTAACCCGAATGTCTAACAGTTTATGCATGAGGATGGCTGCCTAGTTCATATGCATTTGCATATGGCAACTGGAGCATGTCATGCCAATGGCACAAGAGAGATGGGCCAAGGCACAGAAAGCACATGCACCAAGGTTCATATCAATCAACATCCTGCACAAATTCTCCCAGATTCATCTCTTTGGCACCATGTGCAGTGGATCTGCAAAGTTCAGATCTACTCTCTCTGAAAACCGAGGAACTAGTGAAGCTGCTTTCCTTTCTATGGAGGAATGGTCACCTACGTCATGAAGATCAGGCTTCATACTGCTCCTCTTCAAAGGGATTCAAACCCGCATCTCTAAGATCTCAAAGGAATGTGCTAACACAAGACAACACTACATATAGCAAATATTTAGTTCATTGCTTCTCCCCTGAGCTATTTCTGTTGTAGGAAAACATTTGCATCTATGCTGAGATACTACAGTGTTGTGGATAATTATACATTGCTGTTGATAAAGAGGCACCTAAAAAAACAAAGCTCAAGGTGCTTCTCTGAAGAAGTGGAAAAGCCAATACCAGTGTTTTCAGAAGTACCAGTGGTTGGGCATCTGTATTTATTTGCATTCTGGATGGCAATGAGAGTAGCTGCTAATCAGAACTACTGCATCTGACTAGATTACTGAGCTCTCAAAATGTGGATTAACAAATACAGCGTTATTACTATCTAAATATGGAATATTACTCTCTAAATTTTCTCATCTGTATTTGAAAATATAGGTTTTAATCACTTGCCTGTAGTTACCTTGTCTCTCAGTCTTTGCGTCTTCTAAATCCAGCTGATTTTCTCTAGACATCTTATCTCCCTAATATAGGGCCATTCTTACATTTTTTTTTTTTTAGTTAGAAGCAACATTTACTGTGCATTTGCATATATTATTTGTAAAACTTAGACTTCACAAAAGACAAAGGAAAGTAAGCTATCTAACTTCAGTTCCTTCTAGGAAACTTCTCCATAGGACATGGATCCAAAGAGCTCCACATGCATTCCAGGTTTTAAGGGACAGGAGAAATAACAGACTGTAATCAAAGGCAGTGTCCAGTTCTCAAAGGTTAAAAACTAACAGGGGAAAACCCACTAGAAGTTTCTCAGTCTGAATGGCTTAGTGATATCCTGTGAGAAAACCCTAAATAGCATTTGTGAACATTACTAAAAGTTCAGTTAGCTCTCAATGAAGCATTTTATTTTGTTTCTGCCACTTTTCTTTCACATATTAGAATGAATTACTTCATTTTGTGCTTCGTTCCTGTTCAGGAATAAATGTTGGTGCAAAATGATCTAACAAGTGTAGGGCTATTCTGTTTGGAAATAATGGATCAACTTGCTGCTGGACTGCTTGCTTCAAGTCTATACTATCAATCTAGGCTTCGGATGAGTAATCAACATAAAACAAATAGTGAGATACATAAGTGGTCAGTAGAAAAATGTAGATTGCTCTTATCAAAATGTCACTTTCTTCTGAATAGACACATAGGTCAGGAGAGCCTAGAGGATTAAAAAGAGCTTAGCATTATCCTTCCCAGAAAAAGGAAAGTCCATTTGGCAGTTCTGAGTTCAAAGATTTCGGAATCAAAATTGGTGAAGAAAAAAAAAATCAAATATATTACTATGAGATTGTGTCCTGCACAGGCAGCTAACTGTCAGACTTGCACAGACTATTAAAATATTTGCACAACAAAAAAGAATCCATAAGACCTCTGTTTAACTAGAAAACAACTTCTCCATTAGTAATAAGCACTAAGCTCAGCTGCTTTTATCATTTACTAACGAGAATAATCCTGACTGCCAAAGACTTAAATCTTATCTGAAGGGCTCTGCTTGAAAGATAGGGGGTTCTAACTTTCTTCTTTAATTACAGGAATATTTCCAAAATTGTAATCTCGATACAACTCAATTATGAACACCAGTTCTTGTTAAAACATAGTTCCTTCCTGAGACTCTTTATAACTGGGACCAACAAATATATCTAATGCAAATGAAATAGCCAAAGCTCTTAATTTTATTTTAAATTGGTCTGGCTTGTTTCATGGCATCCATTTCAGCGGTTTCCAAACTACAGCCTGGGAAGCCTGTTAAATTTATCCGGAAGTGTTCTGTTCCATTAAAGTTTTTAATCCATCTGTTTCAAATAGACAAATTCTCAATGCTAAAAGATATCAGGAACCGGACATAAGGTAAATGGAGTGACTAGTGAATCTATATTTTATTGTTGAATATTAATTTTAATATATAAAGTATTAATTTTAATATATAAATGTATTACATTTATATGTGTTTATATATAATGCATTATTGTATATATACAAAATAGATAAAGATATATAATATGTCTATGTATATTATGTAGATATAAATTTATGAAGATGTGAACTCAGTTGCCAGGTGGAAAAAGAAGTCCTGCCTTCTGTGTTCCTGTACTGGAGGTCCTGCCCAGCAGCAAAGTGTGGGTCCTTGCTTCGGAAAACTCCAGATAGTCCCCTAGGTCTCCTGGAAAACCATCTTCTTTCCATCGCCCCTGATGCTTGGTTGCTTGTGCACCAGGTGCTTCAAGCACCTTGCCCAGCTGCATGTGCCTGGGAACCTTCGAACAGGGCAGTCTCCCCTCCAGCCACCAGTTCCCTTCAGACACAGGATGTAGGAGCCGGGACAAATCAAATAGGCAGCTATGACCCAGCTGCTTAGCTTCAGCTTTTTTGAAGAAACATCATTTACAGAAATCTCAGCCCCCCAACCTGTTAATGTGTTTGGGATGAACTACAGTGCACAAAGGAAATATCCTCTCTTATCTGGTTATACTGCTAAAATGCAATTTTTCATTATTAAAAAAAAAAGCAAACTCTACCTTCCTTCCTTCACATTTATGCTTTCATCATTATTTGGCACAGTACTGACTGTTTTTAACTGAAACATGATATTAATTTTAAATAACTTTAATTTCAAATCTTATCTCCTTTCTCCTGAGAAGAGAGAAGGGAAATGAGCTGTTCAACTGATTTCATAAAAATGGTCTTAGCCTCCCTCTTTCCCAGCAAGAAAAGCTGGAAATTTTTTTTTCATTTTTTGAAGTTGCTTTTGGAACTTTAAAATTTATTTCATGATGAGTATTCCTTATTTATTTTTATTTACTACTTCTTTTTGCCATGTCTTTAATGCTTCACTGGTACTGTTTGTGTTCCTAGGCCCAAAGCACCTATATCTGTTTACAGGCTGGAGGTCTAGCAGTTTGAATAGCCAGTTATAGTAGAAACAGTGACCAAATTAAGTAAGCAGTTTCAAAAATTCTCCATATTTTTCAGAAACATTTCCATAAATATATTTATATCCCCGTATTTAGAAATCTTTCTTTTTCTTAATTTGTGAGAAAAGTCACTGAAGGATGACTAAATGCAAGCTTTATTAGTGGAGAAACTTTTCAAATATCCTGCAGTTTTCTTTGTCTGACTGAATTTTAGAGTGATCTTTCCCAAGCAGCTTCCGAGGTCTTATCTATGATTCCACATGAAGAAGCACCATTCACCAGGCTGTGCTCTTCCTTTCCCCAAGACAGAGGTTTTCATATCTGTCGAAGATGGTTAGCACATGGCAGGAAAGCACAACATTTATGGCAGTTTTTAATAAGTACTAGAAAATTATCTTTAAAAATAAATACTGGAGCTTTGCTAGGTTTAACTACTTGCTGTAGACATATTCAAGTCTTGGATCTCAAGAATAAGGCATCAGAGTGTATTAAGAGTGGAATTCAGTTGCTCTGCACAAGTAGAGATAACTTCTTCCAGGTTTTTGAGAAGGGAAGGGTTCCTCCATTTGTTGATTGGGCTGTCGGTGGAGTTAAGTCAAGGAAAGTTGGCTCAGCCCAGGAGTAAGAATCTGTTCTCTTGAACCATTTCCTGAAGGAATTCAGAGCATTAGAATCCATTTTGATATTTTCTCATTCGGCATATAGGTAAGAGTGTAGTTTAATGTGTCTGTGTTTACTTCAGCAAACCCTCTCCTTTAATGAAACTTCCGGAAAATAAGGAAGAGAAAGTTGTACCCAAGATTAACTGACCAGCTCAGTCCATTTCTCATTCAGCTGACCTACTTAATTATCATTCAGTTGATCTACTTAATTAGAAAAAAGAATCTTTTCTCCCAATTTTTCTGGAAAGGAAATAAAGGAACAAAATTGCAAGTTTAGCAATTTCCATTATGAAGTTAACTTTTCTCAGGCTACCAGTGTTCTAAAGAGTCTATATGCATTTAATACTTTTTCATGCTGCTGTAGTGGTGCTCATCAGCCATACATACAAAAGAACTAGGCTTTCATTATTGCCAAAATAGTTTTTTCCAACTTTGTGTGATAGAGAAAATTCAATATCTGCCTTTCTGCATCTGAAATTTTTTTTCAATACTTCATCTGGATTCAGGGAATTGCTCTCACCAAGAAAGAACTAAATAGTTGCCAGTTAAACTGGGAACAACTCCAAGAATTTGGAAACATGTTTTAGTTGAATCATCTTTTTTGTCTACAGATATATCTGCAATTTGAAAGGAAATTCTTTTCTTCATCTAGTTGATTGCCTTTGTGAAGTCTCAAAAGCAGTACCCAGTGATGAATATGGTAATACTTAGGAAGGTCTCCTTAGAACTTTATCACAGTGTAATCCATACCTTCTGGGATATATTCTACATTGTGTAGTTTCTTCTAAGAAAATGTCATTTGGTAGATTGAAGAATGGGGAAAGCACACACAGAGTATCAACCCAGTAATACGCAAATGTGAAAGGGCAAGTTCATTTTATTCTCCATCATATTTAGTATTGTATCTCTTATTCCCTACTAATTGAAATCTGTAGCATTTAATTTTCAGAGGAAAAAAATAGAAAAATAGTTGCAAATCAAATCATCATACTTGAAATCTAGTCTACATTTAACCTATGTGAAATGTTCTGCAGTACTTTTCCGCTTAAGTTTAGATATTCTCCCTTTTTAATCTGTTATATTTTACTTATTGCCTTTCTCCCATCTTCTTTTGTAATAGTAAGTCTTCCACCTCATGGAAGCTGAATGTTAATGTAGTGCAATTTAGCTATACTGGCATGTAAGAAATCACTTCTCAGAAAATGGTACAGTGCCAAATGTACTAACCTTGGACTGTGGTCACTGGATGCTAATACAACGTAAATCAGTGACCCCATTTAAAAAGCAAATAAAAACCTAACACAAAACTAAAATCTCCAATGAACCTCTGACGCTTAGCAGGAACTGTATAGAGATTTTATTCTTCTCTAAAACTTAATCCAATCAAGACAATAAAGAAACACTATATTTGCCAAAGATGAAGAATGGTGGAAAATTTTAATATTGCAAACGCAGTGGCCTAGGTGTATATGTCAGTGTGAAATTAAAGTATAACCTTTCCATGACTATTAATTTTTAGGTTCTAAGTGCAAAACAGACATAACTTATTAAAGATTTTGATGAGCCAATCTCTTGATTTCTGAAAATCAACAAGAAAGTGTAAGTGGAGATTCTGGTAGCAGAACCTGGAAGAGGAATGACTAAAAATCCACAACTGAATTGTCTTTTTCTTGAAAAGATACAATAGATGCACTCTATATTTAGATTCCCAGGGTCTATTTTCCTTCAGTGTCCTAGATGTCCTGGATGTCCAGATTCTTCATGCACAGAGTGCAATTCAACCCAGTGAATTTGTATATTGTCTTTCTCCACTTTGAAATGTGGCTAAAGTAAAAAAAAAACTTTGGAACCTGTCAACCTACTTATTAGACACTCAGCATTTAGATCACAACTTGATCTCTGCATGAGAAATAAACTTCATATGTATTTTGATTTTTTTAATTACTCTTTTTAACAAGCTAACTATTCCAGCTAGGTTAAATAGTGAAATTTGCATTATGAAAGTAGAGGCAACATATATTGATAAACTAAATGCATTTCCAAAGATTCATTATTTTAGTTGGTGTGTAATTTTCAGTTCTGCTAGTTCAGCATGTCCTGTGGTGATTATAATACGCTAGATTGGGCACACAGCATTATGCTACCTTTTTTTCTAAAAAGAACATTTATAATTTGCAATAAGACATTCTACGTATGTACTTTGTATTCAGTGGAAAAAATACCTTTTTTCATCTTAAAGAGAGAGGAGAAAATTCTGAAGTGAGTATACATAAAAACCATCACAGCCAAAGCTGTGGCTACTGGTGAAGGCTGGTTAGTGTTAGCTCAGCCAGAATTCCTTCTGGACTACAGTGTAACAGAAATCACAGTAGCAAAAGCCAAAGGAAAGAAAAAGTGAATCATGAATGCATTACAGCCCAGAAGCTGAGTCTTTTCCCAAGGCTGAGTGACTACTTTTGCTTTGTGATTAAGATCATGCAAAAAAGTTCTCTGCCGCAAATGGAAAGGAGAGCTATATTTCACTAACAGTTCACAACCTGGGCACAGATTAACTGATTTAATTACAGATTTTTCAAGAGGTGGACTCTCAGCAAAATATCCTTGACAGATAACTGTTCCTAAGAAAGATGGCTATAAATCATTTATTCAAAACAGTAACTGGAAGTTTTGCTTGTCAGATTTTTTTAAAGCGCAGAAGTGTTTCCTTGAACTTTTGCCTGACTTTGGCTGCCAATATATTACTAGCACCTGGGAGAAGCCTCAGGCTCAAACAGTCAGAAACACATGAAGTTCCATTTTGTTTTAATAAGGGTCCCCTTCCTGAATTAGACTTTTTTGTATTATTTAATTTATTCTATGATTAAAACTAAAAAACCTGAAAAGCTGGCTTGCCATCAGAAGACACTCAAACTTAGGTTTATAGTAAAAATGGTTTTCATAAGAGCTCGACCAGAATTTACTAGCTTTTCTAATTCTTGCTGAGCCATCCTCTGCTCTGCAAATACTGTGAGCAAAACAAATGATGCACCATTTCTCTAATGCATTTTATTCCTGATTTGAAGGAACAAAGAGGCAAGGTAGTTCAGTGTTGAGGTCATCTCAGGCCATGGCCTTTTTGCCGTCCAGGTGTGATGGTGTCATAATAATCTGTGTACTGATGGTTTACAAAAGTGTATTTGGACTAATGCAAAAGAGTAATAATACAGTACATGCATGGCATGAATACCTGGAGCAGTCTAGCTAACTGAAGGTCCCAGTACCTTCACACACAAAGGTTTACTAGAAGGTGTTTTTTATTTGCTTCCTTTGAGAACTTCAAGAAGAAGTTGAAAAAAGGAAGAAAATAAAGGAAAAAATACGAGCTTGTTATTGTGGTGCTTCTGACTTAAGGTTTGATTGAATTTCCCATTTAATTCTCTCTGTGTAGAGTATAGCTCCTGTTTTATAGGAATAATATAGAGCATAATCTCAAATCTTATGAGTTCAAATTTGAAGTTGAAATTCTTGAATATCTCCTTTTAGAAATAATGTGAACTTTTTGGATCCCTCTGACTAAGAATCAGCTGCTGTACAACCTTTTGGCTGCTCCAAAAATCATATAACCACTGTCTCACTAACTTTCAAATACACATTGCAAGAAATTAATTTGTGGCTATAAAATTTACTGCCTTTTGCTTTTTTTTTCCAGCATTATTTCAATATCCCTTTCATAAAATGGCCACTATTTCCAATAACTTTCAATGGTATTTTAACCAAACAGAAGGGAACAGCTTACGTTCAGACTATTGCAGCATCAGTAGTGGCTTGACTGGCCACTACTCTCATTTTTCCAATGACATTCAAGTTACAGGCTGCCACAGGGAAATGGCAGACCTCTTTCTTAAAATTTTCAGTTATATACTTGAACTTTCAAGACTGCCAAAATGTGACACAATCACAGTGCATTCTAAGTTCTCAGGATATACAACTGTGTTTTATTTTGTGGCAGGCCATAGCTGAAAGATTGTAATGGCTTTTCCATTATAAAGCTTGTAGGAGAGTTTTGCATCATGTGAATGTCACAAGCCTTTAAAAGAAGGGAAAAAAACAGTAATGTTATTGTTGGCAGCTGTAAGTATCACCACTGAGGCTGCTATTAGAATGTAAACTTTCTGTAGCCTATTTTAGAGTGCCAACAATCAAGTTAGTGTTTGCTTCATGTAGACCTACCTGCATAAAAAGATGTTAAACATTTAGTACTTGTAAGGCTCAGCAATAAAATATCATCTGGGAGGTATATAGTTTTTTGCAGCAGAGACACAGTATGTGGCCTCGTGGCTAATACGGATCTTCAGTAGCCATCCTAATTAGTACTTAGAATAAGAGAAAGTTGGTTTCCAAGCACCAAGGGCTGTAGACTTTGCTGGGAAGGAGAAATAATCCAGGAGGTAAGAAATGATTTGACGGGCTGCATAGTCAAGGCTGAAGACATGCAAATGCTCTTTGCAGAGCCAAATGCTGGGCTAATACAAATCCAGCACACGAGTCCTGTCTTTGCTAGGTCTTATTTACAAAATTAAACCTGTTTATAAAATGGGAGGAGAGGGGAGAAGAGAATGATTCCTGTCACTTATGCTAATAGGAACATATCTGCTCTCTAACGAGCAAAATTTTGCCGACTGCATCTTTACTGCGTGCAAGAACAATTTCAGTATTTTCTTGTGCTGGACATCATGTGAGTATATCTGGTTGTACATTTCTTCTGTTGACCAGGTCAACTCTTTGCAGACCACTTGTCCATGAGAAAAGAACATCAGTAAGGTTGATTGGTGAGTAGGGTTCTCAATGTTGAAAGAAACTTCAGCAAAGTATATTCAATCAACATAAACTTTGGAAGTGTTTTGCTTCATTTTTATTCATTAAAGTACCAGTGCAATAACTTCACAGAGTATTAGATTGGCAATCTTTTAAGTGTTTAGCATTTTATGTTTCTTTGGGAACTTGCCCAATCTGACACTTTTAAGGAATTTTTCAGTAACCTGACATGGTTTACGTTGGATAAAGTGATTGCTACCATACTCTGAGCTAATGGTATACTTGAATGTCAGTAAAGGACAGTCATTCACATAGCTGTGGCCAGAAAACTTTGTGTGAAAACTGTACTATGGTTTTTAAGTACAGTTCATTAATGTAGGGGCACAATAAAGCAAACTCTGCAATTGCAAAAACATCACAGTTTTATTTGTGTCCCAAGACGGTCACTGTCAGACACATCTACTCTGGGCAACTCAAAAGCAGAAAGCAAAAAGTTCTGGCAGGGAACTGATTTATTCATATGACCACCTAAGTGGGCCTGTTCTGCAGCGTGCCTACGTGTAAGTCTTAGCAGCTACCAGTACACCTTTTTGCTACACCCTTCTTTCATAGTTTCAAGCCTTAGATTTCAGATGTGGGTGTATTGGATAGTAACTGCTCCTCTCCTTGTACTATTTGATTGCCAGTTATTCTTTGCTTTCAAAAAAATGGGAAAAGATATGTGGTTTCCTCAAATTGAAATGGTTTCTGAATTGGCTTATTCACTTCTCATGGTAGCAAATTTTTGTTCACAATAATAATCAAGTATTACTAAGAGTTTTCTTCGTAATAGAGACAGGTAACATAATTGTTAACTTAATGTTCAAAGATTATTCAATCAAAAAAACTGAAAAACTGGAAGTTAAAGTAATTTCTGTGAGGAAGCATCAAACTTTTCCTTTAATCATAACTTTGCCCTCAAGTTGACTTGTGTGTCCATGATGCCTCTAAATCTATGACTTGTGAATCTGTGCAAATTATAGCTGTAGCTAGTCCAGGACTGACAGACAGAAGGAAAATATTTTATTCTTAGAAGAGAATGGCATAAGTGAAAAGAAGGGATCTAAAGCAGCCTGTCTGTCCCACAGCACTAACAGTTGTTTGCAAAGCCTCTTGGAGGTCCTGGTCTGGTTGGTCAAAATGGAGCTCATTCTAACATATGATGGTGGGAAGGCTGGTTTGGTTCAGTTGGCAGTCAGTCCTCCCAGGAATGAGGAAGCTCAGCCTCGAGTGCCACGTGGAAGTTTCAAACTCTTTTGCTACAAGAAGGTTTAAGCATAGTGCCTTGTAGGTGCTGCTGGGAGCATCTCTGGAAGTAATTCCACTGTGTTTTTTGTAAAACAAATCCATACATCTTTCTCTTCACCATTTGTTGGCCACAGGTGTTCCTGGTGATTGTGTCTGTCGGTGATCATTCATGAGAAATCTGATCTGGACCTTGTAACTGCAGGGAATCTTTAATAGTATAAGACACTAATAATCATTAAAGAAAGCTACTTGGAGAGAGTAGGATTTAAATATAACTCCTAAAGAGTGAATCTGGAACAACATCTGATGGGGATATTCTTTGGTAGAGGTGAAAAAAAGAAGGGAGGAGGAGGACACAGATTTCTACATGATCCACTTTGCACTGGCCTGAAGAGGAACCTTTGGTGACCCTGCAGAGGGAATCCCATGTTATCTGTAGGACTCTGGCCTGGTAACTCTATCTCTTGCGCGAGTATCATGGGCACACAAATGCAGGACATGCATTAGGATAACTCCTGTTGTATCAGAATGTTTCTGATGGCAGTTCACATAAGCTTTGGGTAAGTGGCTAAAGCACAGCCAAACAGTTGCAAATCTCCTCCTCTGCTGCCTGAAGTGGGAGCTGTTTTCCCCCCAACCTCATGATTAGCAAGGAATTACATTAATTACTCCTTGAAAAGTTGTACAATGACTCAACTTTCATTCTGTGTGCGTGGGTGACCTTTGTCACTGCTTTAGTTTGATTTCCTTGAAAAGTAGCAAGGCAGCACAAGTGAAGAGATAAGCATTTGAGTGGTTGTCTTCAGACCTTCATAGATGTCCACCCCATAGGAACACGAATATCTTCTCTGCTTCTGGTCAGGCCTAATGAAGTTCTACTTTCTACTTGTTATCCTTCGCCTCCACCATCCAGGTGGAATAGGCAACACAGGTACATCTGAAGTCATGGGGGTTTCTTCTGCCTCTACAAAGGAAAAATGGTGCCATGGCTACTGGTAGAAAGGTTAGAGCCCTTAATAGGCATGAACCTGTATCTAGCACAGATTTTCAGATGAAATTTCCCTTTCTAAATATTTATATATAAGTGAAGAAATTAAGAAATATCGTGTCCAATAAAGAAAGATTTGGGGCTCTGTAAAAATAAATGGTTGTAAAACCATAAAAGAAAGCCATAATATGAAGATCCTGAAACTCAAGTGTATCTTTTAATATGCCAAAACCTTCTAACATGGCATGGCATCGCTGGAAATTTTTGAGCTCCAGAGGGGCAACAATAAGAACTGAAAGAAGATCTGAAATGTCTTTCTTGCAGCCCTACATTATGTTCTATGCCTTCCCCTTATCACCACACAGTTTGAAATCTGTTAAACTGCTCCACAATGTAGCCCTTGGGAGAGAAGCATGTGGGGACAGTAGACAGCCGTCTTTTCCTTAGGGCAGCAGTGGTTGTACCTGAGACCACAGCTTCTCCAGAAAGTAGCTTGGGGCTGTCCTGCTGCTGTCCTGACCTTCACCAGCACTTCCCTCATTCCACCGCTTCCTTGTTACGCTGCAGGAACATGCAGCTGGTGTAAACTAAACCTGAGGTAGACCACATAACCATGGAGAGAGTTGGCTTCAGGCAGTCAGTACAGAAGAGCTGGAGGGAATGTGACCTCAATGGCTATGTCTAAGTTAATTCAGAGCTCTCTGATGTGGGTGTGTTCCCAACCTACATCTGAATAAGAGCAGATATGCATAAGTTTTCCCCTTCCTCCTTCCCCACCCTCCAAAAAAAAAAAAAAAAAAAAAAAAGGCTTTGTAGGAAAAAAGCAGAGGCATGTCAGCCAGAAGGAAGCTGCATTCTCCCAGGTGAGGCCCCACCACTCAGGCAAGATATAGGGGAGCTCTTTACACAGGCAGAGGATATGGCTGTTTTCATGCAGGCTTGTGTCACCTCACTCTACAGTGAAGACACACACTTCAAGGCTCTACTTCATTAATCTTGCTTTTTTGTTCCTGTATAGCACACTTTTATGAGATGTAAGGGTATCATAGACTGTATGCTATATGCAAGACAAGTCAAATGGCTAGTATTTCTTGGCCCTATGTGTTTATAAAAGTTTTTTTTTTCTTTGAAATGTTTGAATAATAGGTTTACTCAAAATTGAAAGTTCAAAGCAAAAGTCTGCCCAAGCAAAAGTCTGTGAGGGGTAATGAGCAAAAAATGAAAAATCTATTTCAAACCACAAATTTGCCTGGACAGCAAAGAAGCTAGAGAAATACAAGGCATAAAAAATGCAATAAAATGAAAACTTTCTTCTTCCTCTTTGGTCCTCTATGTGACTGTTCTTTCTACAGTGCTCTTAAAAGACCCTACCATGAAAGTAAAAGAACAATTATTTATGAATATACGTTGTAAGACTGTCGGAGTAAGGTCTCATGCATCAACAGCTTTTATACAACTATATACTCTAGTGTGCACTAAAAACTGAGTAGTTGCCATGGTAACTGTAACATCAAATATAGCTTTTCCGTGAAGACACCTTGAAGTCAAGCATTTGTACTATCATTAATACTTTGAGATTGTGACAATGGGTGGACTTTACATTCTTTTCAATCAAGATTAAATATTGTGGAAATATTGATTCTTTTCAGCATCATTTTGATTTTAATTCCTTCCGCATATTATAACAACAAAAAGTAGTATGGGGATTCAGAATTGTGTTAGAGTTCACTGTGAATGAGCTGTAGTAGGCAAGGTTTCTGTGATGGAATTAGAGGCAAAGTGAACACGAGAGCATTCTTTACTTCTAAAATCCTGCAGTGTAAAGCCATATCATTTATGCCTTGTGATGTTTCGGAAAGGCAATGATATTTCCAGCTATATATTTGACTAATATTGTCCTCTAGCTCATTGTGATTGTAAATAAAACCAGTATAATAACTAGTTATTTGCACTACAGCTTAGGTAGGAAAAGCTGCCAACATTGCCATTATGTTCAAGTATCGTTTTTCCAGTTTTCAAATAGCTAACAGCATTGCTTTATTAAATTTCCTTTTTAAAAATAAGCTATTAATTTGCAATGTGTACTATCTTTACATATTTTATGTTCCATTTGTTTTTATTTAATTCTCCTAACTTTTGTTGGAACAAATAAACCCTACAAAGCTTTCTTCTTTGCTCTAATAACTTTTCACGTGATCATAACAAGCCACTCATTGCAAACTGAAAAAACAAAGAAACATCAAACCAGACTGAAATGAATGTCAAATAGCTTTGTTTTTTTTTTCCTGAGAAATTGTGCTTTCAACTGCTCTCACGTTTCTCAAATCTCTTAATTCTAAATAAAAGTTCTGTGATAGTTAATTGTCTGTACTTACTTGTGCTAATGAATAGCAGAGTTTGGAACAGAGAATTTTACTAGCTTCCTGCCCTACAATTACATGATAAAGTGTTTGCAAATATATGTTTGAAGGAAACTGTGGAACTGTATTAGTTGACTTAATGTGCCACTAAGTAAAATGGCATAATTCTATTTTAATGGTATCATAAAATCCTCTATGTGTCTAACCAGTCTTTAAAAGCAATATTGATTTATTATTACTCCTAAGTTTTGCTGGACGATTTCTAAGCTGCAAGAAAACTGTTATATAAGCATTTCAATTATAAATGTTATAAAAAAAGAAGAAAACATCATTAAATATCTATTATGAATCCAGTCTCGCACTCTTTGCATATCTGAATTTCCAGCTGAAGCAGTAGCAATTAAGTGACTGGAGACTCAGGCTGCTCACTTGGTTTGCATGGCAATATGCTTTAGTGACCAGGGGACAGGTAATGGTTTGGAAGACATGGACTCTGCTTGTGGCTCTGTTACTGGTTTGCTGGCTTAACCAGTTTCTGTTCCTCAGTCGTCCTCTTTGTAAACTGGGACAATAGCATTGATCTTTGTACTACTGTGTCCCAGTATCTGCAGATGAAAATATAGAGCTAAGGTTTGTGTTATGTTTTGTATGAATTGGGACGAGTGTGCATGAAGCAAAAATGGCCAACTGTGAACTAAGGTATGGTGCAGAAAAGAGTGATAGATGAGAAGAATGGAAACGAATGAAGGACAACACTTGATGCGATAGGCAAGGAAATGGAGAAAGCCATTAAGTAAGGGGTACTCATCAGTATGGCAATATCAGTGTAGCACTGATTCCCTGACCAGGGAAAAATACTGATAGCTCTGGGGTAATGATGTCTGGCAGCCAATTGGCAGGAAAAACAGCAGATCTGTAGAACCATCTAGTGATAAAATAAAAACTGTGAGATTGTAGCAATGGCATGGATTTTGTACACTTTTCTAAAGCTTATTAATAGTAGTTAACAGATTGAACTCTTATATGCTTATATTTACCATTATGACCTGCTTTCACTAATGAAGCTTTTACATCTGTAAACAGCTGATGACTGAGTTTAATACGCAGTATCAGTGCTTCAAAATTTTTAAATTTTCCATCTTTGGTAACCATACTGTGCATAGTCAATTCACATGTTCAGTTTATAATAGTTCTGTAGAAAAGATGAGTGCCAGAAAAGGCAAATGCATTTGACAGCTGATATCAGGTCAGAACTGAGCTCTTTGGTGCTTACAGAGCATCTAGCAGTTGTGCTAAGTAGGTTCAAATACCAAACACTAGCCAGCAATACAGTAGGACATACTGCTTGTTATGCCTTTCTTTGCATGGTAGTTGTGAGAAATTATTAATTTTTTAAGGGGAAAAAGGAGGTAGAAGAGTCTGCACGTGTGCCTGATGACACATGCCTGTTTGTGCCTAATTCTTTGGAAAAATTGCTTAAGAACTGTTCAGCCATGTTCAAATATGCTGCCAAAGTCAATGGGACCATTCCAAAAGTGCTGGTTATGTGAGGTAAAAGTGCTTGAGGCAGCTTCAGCTTAAGCATTTTTGTATATTTGCTTGATTTATTTGGAGAGCAGATAATCTGATGGTTTTGGCAGGCCCGTTTCTGAGTATTACTGACAGCATACCTTGGATGGCTCACAATTGGGGTTGGGTTTGACTAAGTGTCTAGAACATTGTTGTACACAGGCACACAGCACGGATCAACTGAGGGTGCTGAAAATATGTTCAGGCACTACAGATATTCAAGTCAAATTCCATTTTTAAGATAGCGATAATCCAGAGACGGAAGAGAGGTATGTAAATGCATGTATTTCTTGTCCTTTCATTATTTTATGCATTCCCAGGAAGAATCTAGAAAAATGTGGAATGAGTTGATTCCAATCTTGAAATGGTCAATATGCAATATTTGAAGACAATCTGAAAGTAAGTTAAAAAGAACAGCAGTATCAAGTACCAGACATTGCTGTCTATGTGTCTCTGGAAATAGTAGCTAGGTAAGAAAACCAGCCTAGGCAAATATAGTTTGCATTTGTATCTGTGAGGCTAACCGAGCCTGTTTAGATGGTTCGAGTAACTGGAAAAAGTTGCTCGGTAAAACCTGGCCACATTCATCTTAATTGTTTGCTCTTCCAGCCATTGTTTTGGCAGTGTGGTTTGGTTATGGCTTCTACCCATTGCAGACGAAGAAAGACTCTTTCAGCAGAGACTAAAAGATGTTTAGAATTGAAAGAAACCCAGTGTTTGCTTAAACTTTGAACTTTAATATAGGCCAAGAAGGGAGAAGAGCTTGGTCCTGATCCCATGAGAGTGAGTGTGAACAGGACTAGACATAAAAAATACTTTGCTTCTCGTATTTCTCTTAATCAACAAGTTTGAAATAAGAAAGTCCCATATATAAGGAAGGCTGTTCTGGGTGTGGTTTGGTTTCCAACCTGGTGGTTAAAAAACACCTCCAGCAAGCTTTACTGCCCTTGCTTTTGGGAGCTGCAATGTCAGTGCTTGGCTTAGCAGGCATTTCCTTTGCCCAGGACTTCTGATTGCCTGAGGCTCAGACCTGGAACGCCTCACAAGCTGGCCCAGGCTCCCTTCACCTTGGCTCTTCTTGCAGTTGGCTGATATTCCCGTGGCAGGAATATCCCTGAGGCAAAGCAGGGTGATGATACAAGTTCACCTCGTTTACTGGAATGTCATTTGTACCATCCAGTGTTTTTTGCATTGTAATTATTTCCTGGGGATAATTGCATGCTTTTTGGACTTTCTTTTGTGCTCCCATGCTCAGTGCAAAAAGGGCCAGAGGGCACTGCCGAACTGTTCCCAAGGAGAACAGCAACGTCTACGAGTCACTTTGACATTACTGTTATTTATAAATCCCAGACAGAAAAAAATAAGGGGCCAGATACTGCCTGACCATCTATTTGGGGTAGGGAGCTGGTCTGACAGTCCTTCCCCTGATAGTGCTAGGTCTGCACTAATCATGTGCTTTGGTGAGAAAATTGGGACTGCGTACTTCTCCACAAGTAAACGTGTTGGGGATGTGTCAAAGTGGTAAAAAACAAGCATAACTGTCAGTGTCTCTTTACATGTGTCAGCCAGTAAAGCTATCCAAAAGGAGAACTAAGTAACCTGTAATCTCTAAAGAAGTGAGGGCATGTGCTGTTTCATCTAGAGCAAGTCTGGGGTTCAAGGGAAGAGCTTTGAATCACAATTCTTAGATGGTGCTGCTCTCTGGTGCCGAAGCTAAGTACCACCATTTTCTCCCATCTCTCTCTAGCTATAAAATAAAGTTCTTGAGATATTATTAATTATTCATTCTTTTTGTTATCTATTGTGAGTAATAGACTATGGCAAAATAGCATTAGTATGCCCAAATATTTCCCAGCTTTAAAGAAAATTTAAGTGCCTGCCCTCTAAGAAAGAAATGCAATATGGATATAGAACATTCAAAACTCGGCTACCTTGAAGAGGTAAAAGAAACACCCATTTTGCAGGGTAAGCAAAGCATCTTACATGCTTTGCAAAACTAGACAGTAAAGCACAGCTAGCTATGGTGCCTAAGAACTAACAACATTTATTAGTAGTAGCTTTTCTAAGTGTTATTTTTACATACTAAATTGAATAATTGTTCTTAGTTTCAAGAAGTTACTGATTCATTTATCTCAGTTCAATTCTTACTAAATAACTCTGCTACTAACTATTTAATATGAACTACCAAAAATTACATGGAGAATGATTCTTTTACGGTTCCTAAAATATTAAAGTTATTAATTCAGAATAATTTACTTGCCTTGCTGAAAGACTCCTCATTTAAGGGTAATCACTACATATTAAAACCCAACAGAGCCAGACACACAGAACTTGCCACAACACTATAAAGCTTCACCATCAGATATATTGTGAAACTTGCATTATAACCTGATGAGTAAGCAATGGAGACTTCAGCTTAATTGTGTGTTAGCAGTAGAAAGTTACTTCCGTATTGAGAAACTTCAATACAGCTATGTCATTTACCTTCTTTTTTGCTCCTTGAGGGAAGCTGGTATAAACCTTTTCTAGAGTTCCAAAATGCAGTGGCAGATTTTGTGAGGAATTATTTCTTCCCTTTTAAAGAACAGTCTTTAACCACATACAAGGAAACTCAGCTTTCTGTTTGGTTCCATTTGCAGTTTTATCCTTTCCAAATTTATATGTTAATTTTATGTGAAGAATTTGTAAGTTCATTCCTGGAATCTATACAGTCTAATCTTAGTTTTGGCCCATAAAACTGTTTAGGACTTTTCTATAAATTAGTTCAATGGGTGAGTTTTCGGGCGGTTAACTTCTAACACTATTTTTATGGGATCGGGGACGGAAGCGGCTAAAAAGAAAAGGCGATACAAGAAAACTTTTGAAAATGCTGGGGAAACAAAGAGAGATTTTGGAGGAGCATAGAGAAATACAACAGGGGGGAAATTTTATTCCTTGCAGGGTGAAGCAGTTCATTTTCACTTTGGAGCCTGTGAAATACATATAGATGTGTGGAAGTTCATCCATAAGCCCTTACTACCTGTTTGCAGACATGCAACTCATAATGTCATGCCCAAATCATTTCTGATTTAGTAACCACAGAATGTGACAGAGACCAAGCACCCTGTTCTGTGAAGAGTACATTGTACATTGAATTAAATGGGACTTAAAAGTACATATCTATGCACGTCGTTTAGCAGGGCCTGGATTTTACTCCTGGCTTCAAAATGGTTGAGAACTACAGTCTTCCCTTTGGCAGGTGGTGGGCCAATATGTATGTTTCAGACCTCCTGGGCAAAGTTCAAGCTATTTTTTTACTACGCACTTTAATAAAATGCAGGCAAGGTAACAAAAACTGGACCTGTGTAAGACTGACTAAAAACACAGCAAGAGAAACTACCAGGAAACCCAGCCACCTTTCTGACATACTGCTGTTTTAGAATAATCCATTCACTGTATCCAAAATGGTATTATAATTTAAAGGCAGTCACATATGGAAGATGTTAACAGCTTCCATTGCTTCGTTCCACTCGGTAGACGCACCCACTGAACCCATACAAGGTCCATTACAAAGTAGGTGATTTGTGAAAAGTTTTCATGCTTCTGGTTCTTATAAAAACTTGTATACAACCAGTGTTTGGGTTCCATTTTGTGTTTGTTTCTACAGAGCAAGCATTGTATTTTACAGAAAATCCGATTCTAGTGTTACTCCTAATACGTCCTGACATTAGTAGGTGGAGCTCTCTCAATTAAAGTCTATTTATTCATTAGTACTATCTGCATGACAAAATGAAAGCTTATTTCTAATACAGAATATTTACATGATCTTTATCACTTGTAACTATTACTGAAAAACAATAAATTAGGAATATACTTTCAAAATAACACCTGGAACAGAACTCCCTCTATAAACTTGTTTAACCTTTTATTTGTTAGTGACAGATTGGAATTTATTATTTTGAAAGTCTTGGAGCACCTGGTCTGTGATTTTATCAGATTTATAAGAAATGCCTTGGAGGCGAGTGTGGGGGAATGGTTAGAACAAGAACTACAATTCTTTAAAAGGTGCCTTTTATCTTAAAAACAAATTTAGTTTGAAAACTCAGAGCACTCTAGACTGCAATTCATTTTGACAAATCAGTTCTTAAGGTGTTAGTTATATTGCAGTTAAATAAACCTAACATCTCTGCTGGCTTTCTAAGAGTAACCTCTCACCCTAGGATATCTGATTAAGAGATAATTGTAGATGGAAAAATACACTAAGTATTTGTTCCATTTTTCTCTTCTCTGAGATGGTTGCTAATATAATACTTCCTGCACCGAGAACATGATGACGAGTAGGTAACAGTACATTTAAAATGATGGATAATTTAAAGCAGTTGAATAGAGACTTATCCAGAATCTATGTTTTAAGCAAATATATTATGGACTTGTCCCAGTAACTTTTCTGTTATCTCAGATCTGAACTGTGGCACTTACAGATACAAAAGAGGGATAGTTTAAAACCCTCCCTGCTTTTCTGACACAAACACAACAATGTGAGTATCAAAGCAACTTTTTTCCTTGGCAAGCATTTAATGTATCTAAGAACTGATTTCTCTCAGATGTGATGCCTGCACCATGACTGGCCGCAATTCTGCAAGTCTCCAGCTTCTGTATCTTCATCAGTGGGACTGCTTGCATCTGTGTAAAGGAAAGGATGCCAGCTCAGGATTGGGGCCTGCAAAGCTGGTCTATCTGCTAAATGAAACTGTTTTACCATTTGTCTGGTTCGTTAGTCATACTTTATCAAAGCTAAGCTTGAGTGGTCACTTTCATCTGAAATTTTTTTTACTGTTAAGAACTGCCTGACTTCAAAATTGGACTATAGCTGTTATTAATGCAGCTGGAGACACACTATTTTTGTGCTAACTTAGATATTAGCCTTGCTCCTTAGCATTTCTAAAATTAAGCTGGCATGAAAGTCCAAGAAAGCAAAGCAGCACTAAACTCAAGGTCAGCATAAAGCATTCAGATCACTCCACAAAGGAAAAAAGGGAAGAGTCATATAATTTAAGAACACATTTCCGTGTCTGCAAAAAAGCAAGTGCACAATCTGGGTAGCAAAGGAAAGATGGATTTTTGCTCTAGTGCAGATCAACTAATTTTGTTTTCTTTCCCATCTGTCCTCCATGTGAGTCTGTCCACATGAAAAATCCCGCTTGGTGAAGCCCCACAGGGATGGCATTCATATCACAGCAAATGCTGGGACCATTCATCACTTTGGTGCCTGGGATAATTTTACAATAACCTTGGCAGGCATACTTCTACGAAAGACAATTTTCAGCTCTAGGCCTGAAACCAGATTAGATATTGTTGTTTAATCACCAACATAGTCATATTCCCAATGCTCTTCAGTGAAGTTTCTTTGCGCTGCATATTTGTTCGTTTCAGTATTACACTTTGGATGCTTAATGGTCTGCCTATAAACTTCTCTGAGATGTTCTAGTATTAATTTTGGACAAAAACAAAAGGGGTAAAATTCATGTGACGTAATTAGTCAAACTGTGATTGAGCTGATATTAGAGTTTGTCAAATATTTAAAGTTCCTGACCTTCATAAACAGTATAAAGGACAAAAAGTACAGGTTCGGAGTAATCTCACCCAGAATAGGTGAGTAACAATGGAGCTTTCAAAGGAAAGTTCACATATGTCTGCGTGACAATGAGATTTATGATTAGTCTGAGTTGTTCACTTCAAAGTATTTTTAAGGATGAGTATTGTAAAATAGAGCAAGGCAGAGTGATTTTCACATTTTGAAGAAAGAAAAATTATCACGGAAAATTATCCACAAAATCAGAATGGAAAAACGAACTAAAGTCATTCAAATTTGTTTTCGGTTTAAAACTGATGGCATACAGATATTTCTAGAATAGGAGAGTAATGGTAAAATGAGGTAAAGTTCTTACGTTGTGTTATTTGTCTCTACTTGGTTTCGTAATAACCTGCTGCTATTAATGTCTGGTGTTCCCTAAGGTTGTTGAAAACTGTGATCAGACTCTAATGAGAACAGGATCAGGGCCCCTGTAAGTGCACTAGAAGCCTCTTTCAGACTTTTTATTTTAACCAGAGGCAGGAAAAAATCTCTACCTTTTTCAAAAGTCATTGAGTAATAAGTGTGAAAGAAATGTAGACTAGAAGCATTTGTATTTTCAAAGCATAGTTTTGAGTACCACTGTGCAAAGTTTTCACTATGAAATTTGTAACCATTAAAAACATGCTAGCCATGGCTAGCACTCCCTATTTTTTGAAACATTAAGGAAACCATGGCCCATTCTTGCTGAATGTAAGCTGATTTATGCAAGTGAAGACAATTGGTTCTCTGTAAGCAATCATCAAATTCAAAGTGAAACTCCAGAGCTTTGAACCAACATGACCCGAAGCAGAAACTAACATTCATACCAACCCTTGCAAGGCAAAATTGCTGAGTTCGGAAGAAATATCAGCAATGGCTGATATATCTAAATACTCAGGAAAAAAATGGTTTCATGAGTATCACCAAAACAAACTCATTATTTTTAATTTATGAAATTAAAAATGGTTGTTTGGCACCCTCCCATCCCTAGAAAAAATTCCATATTTTAGAATGTTTTGTGAGAAATACAGTAATAAACAGATACTCATTTTTCCTAGGCAACAGGATCTAAATATTGACTAGAATGCATGTATGCTAGTATTTGCTCACAGGAGTATAACAGAGGGTATGCAGGAATGCAAATATTCCTTCTAATGAACATGTGTGGTAACAAGCAGATTAATTTCTGTGTGTGAATCCCATTAGATTTTTTTTCAAAACTAAATATGGAGCCACATCTTCAAGTATTGGAAACTCAGTGATGTTCAGTCTGATCCGTGGAAAATAGTCTGGTCAGACAAAGTTAGTATTACTCTTCAGAGGGGTTATAAATTTGCTTACAGAGAGGCCTCTGTAGGTGTATCATCTGAGACACATGTATACAAGGCTAACCATTCTGATAAAGGATAGGGTCACTCCTTGCTCCTGTGGACCAAATGTATTATACCTGCCAGGTCTTGTGTTTCTTCCGCATATCGCTGTGTGCCACTGTCCCATCTCTCTGTTTCTTAGATGCTCCATTTCAGGAGGTTTTTATCATCCTTGCAGCTGCATGAATGGCACTTCTCCTGTTTCCCACCATTCCTCCATTCCCACTGTTTTTGCTTCTTTTCTCTCTGTCTGAGAAAAACCATTCAGGGTGTCAACATAGTAGCCTCTGCTGAGATGAAGGGCTCATTTGAGCTCACAGGATTTTTTTTTTTTTTTTTAACAGTTAGAAAGCTCTAATGGACCTTGATTTCCATAGCCAAAAATTAATTTTGTGGGAAATCACTGGAGTAAAGCAACTGGATTAAAACCAGACTGACTGAATTTAAAATAAAACAGCTAAAAGGAGTCATCGCTGTATGCAGTCATTTGCAACAGATCCCAGAGTTTTCTGTTACAGTCTATCCTTTCCAAAGGTTTGGAAGGAATATAGAAAATCTTCACTAATAAGGTTCACACATGGTGCAAAGGTTGTACATGTGAAGTGCTCATACAGGGAGCAATCTAGACTTCTCAATAAACTGCACATCAGAAAACAAGAGATATTGTAGGTGGGAACACAGGATTGACAGAACCTTTTTAATGACTGAGCTGAGCCACATATAAGTATCTCCTGCACTTCTTCACAAGTCTTTCTAGCTCTAGGAAGCAGCTTTAGGGTGACTGTGATCTATAAATTGTTTTCCAACTTTTTAGCTGCTTCCAGTTGAGCTGCTACCATTCCTACTTGTTAGAATGCAGGTGTAGTGAGTTGTCTTGCTACTCTGTACAGACACTGGGAAGAGTTTGGAATCACTACTGCTAAATGTTGTTGGTGCTTCTCCGCCTCCTTCTGGGGGAAACCAAATTACTTTCTGCATTGTAAAAGAATTATGCTGTGCCCTGTCACATTAGTCATGTCAGGACTTTGTAGACTTGTTTTCTAACAAATCATCCCTTCATGCCTCCTCACCAACCTTGTACCAAAGTATTAGCACCTGACCACTGTGGCGAGCTTCAGTGGTCCAAAATCAAGAGGCTGGCATAAAATTCATGAAATTGTAGAATTACAATGTCTATTTCTGTAAAACTAGAGTGTGTATGGCAGGAACAAGGAGAGAGAAGGTGGTGTCTTCTATCTCTGGCAGCACATGAGTATTGCTCCAAGGCCATGGGCTCCTGAGTGATTGAGTAATGCCATTCAGAGCACTGTTTATTTTCTCAGGGGAGGGGACTGGCTGTAAAAAAGTTGAGAACCACTATCCTGTAAATGTTGAGTTCTGTATTATAAGAAATTTGGCAACCGTCCCCATTTGGTTGCAAAGAATTTTAGCAAAATGAAATAACTGGAATTTGAAGCCAAATAAAATCAAATCTGAAATAGGATGCGTATTTTTACCAGTGGTCGTAATTATTTATTGGAACCACCTGTCAAAGGTTGTGGTAGATTTCCTAACACCTGAAATCTTTCAACAAAGGCTTAGTTATGTTAGTGCTTATCTCTTGTTCAGCCAAAGGTTATGAGCAGCGCTATGCAGAAAATCAGATTAGAAACTCATGATGGGCCCTTATGGCCATAAAGGTACATGGAAGTCAGTGGCACCAGTCTACAAGAATCAGTGATTTTGTTCAAGGCTGAAACTTCTAAAGGCAGGTTTCTGTCTCCTGTTCTGAGTGATGGATGCAGTTCAATTGATGTGACTTCAATAGCTTCAGTGGAAGTGCAGGATTTGATACAAGGACGTTTCAGATCTCTCTGTTTCTACAGAAGCATGATTGCCACTTAATCACAAGGTTTTTTACCTTGAGAAGTTTGTTACCACAAGTATTTATTGTAAGGGGCAAGCATTTTTCTCTTGAGAAGAAAGAAGAAAAAGAAAAAAAAAGGGGGGGGGGGAAGAAGTGCATTTTGAAATTATAAATGCAGCTGACTGGTTTCACTCTGCTCAATAGAGAAATCTGTTTTAAAATGATATATATATCTGATTCAGTAACCAAAAATAAATACCTGATTCCTAGTAATCAAGCCCAAATTCCCTGGCTAAAGATGCTGAAGAACTCTGAGAACAGCTTTGTTTGCAAAGGGGTGAGGATACCTCACTCTCTTTCTTTCAAGTTGCTGTACACCATACTGGGTAGAATCCCACAACTTTACAGGTGGAGCCACATTGCAGCTAGTGACACAGATAGATGACATATTTATTAGCTTGTCAAAGCTTCCTCTGTTTATGGAAGACTCACCCAGCTAAACAAAACAGTCTGCTTCCCATTGGCTAATTGAGCTGGCCCCTGTTGAGAGTCTCAGCAAAGTGCTTGATGAGGCATAAAATGATGATTAATTAATTTACTGCTCAGTTGATCATCAAACTGAGAGGTTTATGATTCTCACAGCGGTCAACACTCTCACTTCAATATGCAACAGCATGAGCAGCCTTCACTGTGGCCTGCTGCTGCCTTTGCTATGACCTGAGATATGGTGGCTTAACTCAGGGGAAATGGAAAAAAAAATAAGGGAAAAGTTTCAAAAGGGATATACTCATCAGCCTCTTTCAGAGAGGCTTGTGAGTGCCAGAATGCTTCTCACAAAGGGGCTTTTCATATCTCAGCATTAATCAAAGCTAATTTGCTGGACATTATTTTGGTTCAATGGACTACAGAAGAAATCCCTTAAAAATAACAGTTTCTTCTCTGATAACGTGGCTAAACATCAGAATTAGAATGAAGTTGTATAGAGATAAGGCTACACAGTTACAGTTATAGGTGTGGGGTTCTCTCATTCTTTCTCTTTTTTTTTTTAATCTTGCAGTTGAATTTTAGTCATTTAAAACTCCTCAAAACCTTAAAAAATTAGGCTGAGGATGTGAAGATTTAACAAGATGTATTCTGTGTATGGTGGGCACCACATTTGAAAACACTATTCAAAAAGCACATTATTACTTGTGCATGCACTTGCATATGAGCAAGTGTTTTGCATATGTTTTTTAAGTGCAAACTTTTAAATATTTGCATTATGGTAATACTCTGACTAACTCCTCTCTGAAATTTTAATGTGGTGTCCAGCATGTATTTACTATGTGAATACAGCTAAATTCTGCTTAGTTTCAGTCATTTAATTTCAGAATAACACCAGGTGAATGAATATACATATAAGAAAGTAATTAAATCCAGTTGTCAGACTGTCAGACAGTATATTTTCTACCAGCTACTTGGTCCAAATTTTCATGTCGGCTGTGTGGCAGGTCATACTCATTAGCCCAAGGACATGTATACACCAACACATACATATTTAGAAAATAACTTTTCTTACTTTTCTTTAAGACTGTCACCAGAGTTACCAGATGAACTGGAATATACTAGAAAAGATTCTCTAAATGTCTACATACCTGAGTATCTGGGCGGAAAATAAATGATTTGCATGTATAATCAGACAGGAGGGAGGGTCAGTTGGCAAATTAAACTTTTCACCAAATATGTATAACCTCAGCTTAGATGGGTTTATGGCTAGGAAGAACCCAGACAGAAAATGAAGCTGTTTAATATAACTACAGTCACCTTATTTGCATCAAAAGAACAATGAGAACAATATGCAAGAACAAAACAGAATTGAGATAGTACAGTCAATAGGTCCTTTGTTTCTGACCTACATTTGTTTTTTGATTCGTTCTTTAAGAAGCTTAGTCTGGCTTAGGTAAACAGGGGAAAATTGTCTCTTCCCAGCAAAGTAATGCATATAAACCTGAGTTTGCATATTTACACAGAACGTGCTATAATACAAGAAGAGAGCTCAGAAAGAAACAGTAGAAAACCAATAAATTCTGATAGAGGAATTTAATGACAAGAAAAAAAAGGGATGAAAAACAGTGCGTAAAGTAGGATGAAATATCAAGATGTTCCAAAAACACATGCTCTGGTCAAGAAATGGAGTATAACATGTCTCAAAGGGCAATGTAAATCACTAGATAATACGGTCCCATTCAAATAAAATGATTTTTCTCGTACTTCAAATGCAACATATCTATCTTTGGAAGAAGGTGTATCAGCCATACTTACAGGTAAGAAATGATTTTCAAACTGTTGAGGAGCAACAATGGACAAATATTTGGTGTGAACATCAGTGACTTGACGCGACGGAGTAGGCTGATATTTACTCTCTGGTGTGTAAACAGGGAACAGTTATTAAGCATTTGAGGTTTTTCTAACCTCTAAAAATGGGACTGTTACACAGGTCTTATAAAAAGGCGTTCTGAAAATAAATTTCTGAGCCATGTTCCAGCCAATGAGATAGACTTACTGTCACCTGATACTAGCTGTATGCTGCTTGTTGCTTTCAGATTTGTTAAAGTGCCACTGAATCCATCTTAGAGGTGTGATTACAATATTTACCAACTTGACCACAAAAGAATATAGGCACCAGAGAAGGCAGAAGTTAATTGCTGACTCTGTCATGGTCAGATATTGATTGTTGGGTAGCTATATTTCTTTTGGGCATCTTTTATTCTAGTTTTATTTTATCACTGTCATGAAAAGATAATCACACAATGGAAGCTCTGCAGCTCAGTCTGCTGTGGACATTTTAGGGGTAAAAACTTGCTCATCTCTAGTCTCCCTGATTTTTTCCCCACTGTTCTTAAGTATTGTCACAATGTAAAATTCATTGTTCTGTTATCATGCCTGCTTTCTCTCAGATTTTTTTTTATGATCCCCTTTTGAGGATCTGTGCAAGGATGCATAGTGCTTCACTTTTATAGCTTAATAAAATGTAATGGCAACCCGCCCCCCCCCCCCAAAAAAAAATAGCTAATCTGGTTGACTACCTTTGAAACATAGGCTGTAGAATTTCACCTGGTTATCCCTGCACTAAGCAGAATAATGTGTATTTGACTACACTGTATCTTCCAGATGGATATCTAGTTTTGATTTGAAGACATCAAAGGCCACTTCCCTGACAGTTTTGAAAACATCAAAGAGCACTCAGCTTGTGGAAGATAAAAGAAAAAGGAGCTAATTGCCTGGATGCTAAAGGGAAATTTTCAGCAAATATTTTGGTCCTATTCTGGCTTTTAAAAATCTGGCTTACTAAAAAGACTGCAAACCATTATTACATGAGTAAGTAAAATTGGCTTTCTTTTTTTAGATCTGGGCCTCATATGGTACACAAACAAGTCTGGTGGGGAGGAATTTTTTAAAAAGCAGAAAAAAAATAAGATCCACCATTGTCTACCACTAGCAATTTTTGTAAAGGACAGGCTGAAGCAGAAGAAAGTGATCTGGGTCACTGTGAATGTTGAATGTATTGAACCTTCTTAGTTAAGTTGTAAGCTAGGAAAATTGAACAATAAATTGGAGGGAAGGGAAGGGAAGGAAAGGGAAAGAAAGGGAAGGGAGAGGAAGGGGAGGGGAGGGGAGAGGAGGGGAGGGGAGGGGAGGGGGAGTCAGTGAGTGAGGGAGGGATCTATAACATTTTCAATTATAAGTTTCCTAATGTAGTAGCATACCAGTCCACAGGAGATGCCAGCAGATGATGCTGATTCTTTAGAACCAGATCTTGAGAACTGGTGCTCTGCAGGGCACTGGATACTCTGTTTTCTGAGCCAACTGCTGCTTTAGCATCTATTCCAGCTTCCACTGCTGAAATAAAAAGTATGATACTGTGGAATCAGCCTAAAAATCTGATGGATGGTCCCATACCAATCTCAAAACTGTATTACAGCTGAAAGCCAAGCTCAGGATACATATGTTGACATAGTTTAAGATGTTATAAACATACATGCTTTTAAATTAATATTTCCTTAAAAACAATGGTTGAAATGAAAAGGTTATACATAATATGAAGCTCAAAATGTTGAAGTTTCAGAAATTTCAGAGATTAAAATTTAAGATTATGCTGCTCTTACGTGCCATAATAGTCATGGGTAAAAAGGTGTTCTGGTTAGCTGAACTTAGTCTTTATTGGTAGGAAGTCCAGCCATAGTTCAGCCATCTCAGTGGGAATTAAAGAACAGCTCTCTTCCCTTCACACTCTTTCATAGCAAAAACAACATTAAAATAATCTACTTCTACTAAGAAGTGTGGTTTGTATAATATTCCATCTTTTTATTTTACCTTTTTAGATCACACATTATACTTTCCTACTTACATGTGAAAATGAATAATAAGAAAACATTTCTTAGGGATTTAATTAGTTAGTAACATGGTAGAGCAGACATGCTGCATGCATAAAGATATAAATTGTGGCTAAATTAAGTCTTTGCATCCTATCTTTGGCCTTTTTTGAGAGCATTCAGTTTTGCACTTCGATAATCATCCAGAACATTTATTTGGTTCTAGGACTAAAGTGTCCCTAAGACCTATACATACTTCAGTAGTAGCTTACAACCTTTTGGCTGGTGTGGACATAGGGACTCTCTGATATCTTAGCAGTGCTTGAAATCAAGAGTTTTGAAACGAGACCAGACTACAGTGTTGAAAGTATTCTCAAAAGTGTGGAAAGCAGAATCAAGAATATTAAAAAAAATGAAATACATTTCACAGAATGAGAAGAAACAGTGCTTCAGACAAAATGAGGAAAAGGTTTCCTGCCTGCATGTCTGAAAAGAGTGTGAAATACTTTTCTTAAAGTCTTGTCTCATAGATTGACCCTGATGAACTATTACTCACTGCAGCAGTTAGGAAATAGATTAAAATGAATGAAGGCTTTGCTTGGTTTTGCCCAGATACTTGTGAGATTTTATCCCCATGGAATGTGACTTGCTTAGCAAGGAAAGACTCATGACAGTTAATTTAATAATTTACCCTAATGGTCTGGTGATAGTTCACATTATTTGCAAACATCCTTCTGTTAATTGCATTCTTCTGGCAGTAGGTTCAGCAGTGGACCCTGGACAGCTCCTGCCAGAGCAAACTGCCTTGTGACCTTTCCTATGCTACGTTCATATGATATAGCCACATGGGCTTTGTGAAACCACGATTTTTGTCAGATAGCATTAACAACTGACAGATTTGCCATTGAACATCCTGTTAAAATATGGCATTTAATTTGTTGAAAAAAATCTTTCTCATTCACTGAACTGAACTACCAGTCTTTAAGAAAGTTAGCCTCCTATTAAATGGTCTGTTAAAGCTCCCACTAGAAGAAGTGGGAAGGGAAGCAGAAAACATACCTTACAGTCTAGCTTGGGAAGCATTGTAGTTAAATCCGCAAGGGCATAGCATGCATCTTCTGGGGAAGGAATGAGTAGAATGGACAAAATGAAGTTGCAGGGGAAAAGAATGATTACTATTATAAATAATTTATTTGATGTGGATCTGAAAGAAAGACAGATTGGTGTGAGAAGTGATCCAGCTTAGCATTTAGAAAACAACACAGTTTGCTATGTATTTATGATCTGATTTACTGAATCTTGAACATTCCTTCCAATCCTTGTAATAACATTAAATCAGTCAGAAATCATTTCATGAAAATAAAATCACTGTGCAAAAGATGGTGTAAAATTAAATAAAAATACAAAATCTAGTAATTGAAATAGATAGATTTTAGGTCATCAGCTTATATGTCTACTTGCTCTGAGTGACATTTCATTCTACACAGATTTCCCTGATCTAAATCACTTCTTATTCAATTTCAGTAAGATTATCAGAATGGGAATGGTATATTTCAAAGGAGATGGCAAGATGACTTCATCAATTTCTTTTCATTTTTTTATCAAACAATACCAGTCTTTGGACCAGGACCCCACTTACAAAGGCACAATGCAGTACAAAACAATATTTTTGTCCCACCAAATTTACAGTACAAGGAGAGCTGGCAGTAGTTATTCTGTTTCTGCATCCATAACAGAAGATATATGGTAGCTAAAATATAACACGAGATCTTACCAGTCATGGATGCAAAGCTGGTTTAATATAAAAACTGCTGCTTTAACTAATGAGCATTTTATTGTGATATATCATGACTGGTACCTTCCCAGTTAAAATGCTTGACTTTTTTTTATCATCCACCTGCCACTTCAAGCAGTTTTTTTGTTTGTTTCTTTTGTAGTCCTATGGCTACTTACCTATTTAACACCTATGTTTCTCAACCAAAATTTCCTAGGCATAAAGCTGAAAATTGTTCTTGTTTTATGCAAACATGCTATCAGTGTTTGCATACACCAAAATCCATTTATTAGCAGCAGCAGTAGAAAATATTTAAAATATATATCTAATTTTATTTAATTTCAGGGAAAAAAATCAAGTTCCCTTACAATACCAGAATAGGTATTACCTAAATTCTTATATGTAGCTCTGAAAGAACATCTCTATTTTCTAACATCGGACCAAAAGCCATGCACTTTGAAACATTCCTCAAAGGTAAGAAGTTAGTTCCTAGTATCATAACATGCCCTCAAGCTTAAATTTTGCTTTGGATTTTTGTTTCTCTTTGTCTCACACTTTCTTAATTTTTTTTTTAACCACAGCTAAAACTAAAACCATTGCAATTTTGGTAACGTCATTCACTTTGGGAAGTGCCTTTGGTGACATTTACCAAATCTAGACTTCTGTACATATCATATTGTAAATGATTATGAACATTAAACCAACTGCTATGAGTTCAGTTACGTACTGGGCTGGATTACTGTGTTTTTTTTTTTTTTTTTAAGAAGACAGAAACTATGATATAAACTTTAAAGATCAAAATATTACATATGAGCTTAGCACTTGCTTATAATACTTTCTTCCACCATAAGTGTTTATTTGTTGTTGTATGGCTTTTCAGTAATGCATCCAAATAGGGGGTGGTGGAGGCCTTATTGATCCTAGAAAAGATTTATCAGGTACCAAAATTCTCCTCTATCTCAAAATTATTTTTATCTGAATATACTTTGGGCAAACAATCACCATAAGATTCAGCAAAGTGGGTAGCACTGCATGAAGTAGAGCTTGGCTATGTTCAACTATCAGAGGCACTGATTCTTTTGTAGAAATAAGTCTTAAATGGTTTATCAAAGCCGATAAAATAAGAAAACAAATAACACTGTAAATTGAAAAGAATAAGTGTAGTGTTTAATGACCACTTACTGGCCAGTAACCTGCAACTAATGTAACTATAGATTTTTATTTGGGCTATTCACAGCTCTAAAAAGCAGTCATTTGAAGCTGTGCAGAAAATAGGGTGAAGTGATGGTTAACAGAAATGCATTTTGTTAAAAACTAAATTAAATAAGTCTAAATTGGAAGTAGATGAAAAAGTCTTCTTGGTTTAATATACCATTGGCTGTTCATACTATTCAGCCTTGATGGCCCTTTTACGTGTAGCATGAGGAGGTCAAATTTTGAGTGCTTTTTTTTTTCCTATTTCATGCATTTCTACCAGAAATCACATTTTAGCTTGCTACTTCTTACAGATAACTTGTAAGCTAGCAATACATTATAATGAGTATGCAGCCAACCTCTAAAGCCAGCCCTCAGTAAAAACTGTGTGTTGCAAAGTGTACACACTTTATGTGGGACTAAATTGGACAAACTGTACTTACACTGGGTGCTATCTCACTATAGATGTGGGTTTGGGTTTTTTGTTGTTGTTGTTTAAATAAGAGGTATGTGGAACTCAGTGCTTCCTGTCATATATGTTAGAGTCTGAAGAAATCTTTTCTGGTATAATTTATGCCAGAATTCACTGCACGTAAGAATCTCAAGATTTAGATACAGGAAAGGTCTATTAGCATGCATAGTCTCAGCATGGCTTTTCCAATGTGACATAAACCATTGAGCAAAAACCCAAGACATATTATGTATTTACCAGATAAAGCAGCATTATTTTTAATTGTCCAGGTAATAAACTTGATTCAGACATTGTAAAGCTGAAGAATTCTCTATTATAAATTTATAATCTCATGTAGATGTGCAAGCCATGAAGCAAAACAAAAATGCTTCATATGTTTTATCCAAATATCTGTGTAACAGATGTGATATAAGATAATAAATACCTATAGGTGACAATGCAGTAGTGCTCTGGCAAAGAAGCTACATGTTGAATCAAGTGGTAGCTTTAATGCACTTTAAATTTAATTTATTTCAGCTGACTTTAAGTAAAATGCTTATTAGTCAGCAATGAAAAACAAAACCTGAAGTCAGAGACTTCAAACAGTCGTTTTTTTTTACATTAGTTACAAACAAATATTGTTTGATAGTAAGACCCAGATCCAGAAAAAGAATTTTGTCCCCAGAACAAGTCTGGCCCATGAAGGAAATACACAGCCTTGAGTAAAGCATTTGAGATTTCACCCCGGTGGAAGAGAAGATTTTCTTTTTCCCATTCCCATTTACTTTCTAGGCACATTATTACTGTGTGGAGTGCTTGTGTGAGCCTGCCAGATATGTTTGGCTGACACACCAACCATCCTTGGGCCTAGAGGGCTCTGGCATACCTAGAGGGGCATGGTCTGGAGGATGTTTTCCCACTAAACTTTCAACACTGCAATATGGAAAGCAGCTTGTTTTTTTCAAATCATATAAACTCAGTCTTTGCTATGTGAAAGAAGAGTTAGGCATAGCTAATGACATCCCCCCCCCCCCCCAAAAAAAAAAAGATAGAAATGGAAGTATGTGCTGAATATGTAGAAGCAGAGTGCCTCAGCCAGCAGATGGGAAAATCAAGTTATGACTTACCAGTAACAGAATAATTGATTTGGGAACCTTTCTTTGGACTCCTGGGACCTGCAGTTTGGATCTTGCTCTGTTGATATATGGAAAAACTTCTTACTCCTCACTGACATTTTGAAGCAAAAATGATGTAAGACAGGCAAAGCACTGCTCTGAATTCCCTTGTTAGTTGTCTTACTCTACGTATTCAGAGATAAATATTAATGTGTTCATATAGTACATTAGGCTATAGACAGGATACTTTTTTATTCCATACTGACTCCATAAAGGTGTCATAATGTCACCTTAAGTACCTTTAAAAATGCTAGAAGCCTTAGGATCTGGATATACCATAATTTTAAAAGTGAGGTTTGTTGTCAAGTAGTGCTGGCATTGCTTAGGAAGAAGCAATAAACACCTGAACTACATCAGCTCTGGAGAAGAGCTTGAGGAATCACAATGTGAACCAGAAGTCCTGGGATGCATTGCCACTGCACCTTTTAGAAGAAAGATGATCAATACTGTAGCTTTCCCTACTGTCACTACAGTAGCTTGTTTGCATTTTATGAGGGTGAAGAATGAGGCAGGATTTCAAAAGTACTTGCAAAGTTTGACTCCCAGTTCCCACTTATGCCACGAAGTAGAAAAAGAGGAGTAAGTGCTTTTGAAATTCCCACAAGACACTTATCTGCCTTTGAAAATCTTATCCATAGAAACCAGAAACAAGTAAAGAAATGGTCTGCAAACTCCAGTAAATAGTTCCGTTTTTAAAATATACCAGTGTTTTAATAAACTTATTACTTTTTTTTCTTTTTTCATTCAATAGAGCACAGCTTAACTGACAGAATAATGCACTAATGCTATATTTGTACACTTCCAGTTCAGTGCTGGTTTTCATTTAAAAATTGCTTAGCATAAATCCTGGAGGGAGGGAGAAGAAGAAAGGATCATCTAATCACTAAAAAATGAGCCATTCATCATTCTTAATACAATAAATGCAAAAGTTAAAATCAAAAAAAAAATTTTTAAGCTATATAACCACATGAACAAAATTTACTGACATAGTTAACCAAAGGAATGTTACATTTTGCATGAAGGCTATATTTGATGTGGAAGCAGAATGTTCTAAAGGAAAAATAATCTGACAAGAATGCATCTTTCTTTGAGGAAAAAAAATCAAAATAGAGGAATACAAAGCAAGAGGGAATTCAAACAATCTTATATGCAGTCTGATTTAAAGCACTGTGAAAGCTGGCAATGTCTTTCATTGCCCATCCATTTTCACTGCTTGGTCTCTTAGGTACAGGTCCCCTAAAAAGAGGAAACAGAGAACTGCCCAAGTTATTCCTCCATGCTATCTGATCTGGCATGTCCATCACAGGGAATGCGGCTTAATGCACACCTCTAAAAACTGGTGTGGTAGGCACAGTCCTCTTTGTCCAGAGGGCCATGCAGGAGACCTGCAGAAGGACTTTGGTGTCTAAATCCTATTTAACTGCCTTTGGGGCTAGCTAACTTCAAACTCAGCATGTTCTGGGGGTATGTTCCAAGATACATTGTATCAGGAATGGTAAGTCAGGTATCCCCTTTCTGGATAAAGGTTTTGCCCATAAGGTTACAGAGTCATTCATTTTCTCCCTCCAGCTCTACTAATTTTGAATTGTCTATACAACTATAGTTTCCACTAGCACCATGACAGAATGACACCCCAGTAGCATATAATCACAGTTTTCACTTGAGAAATCTGAATTATGAGTAGAAAAGGGCTTTGGCAGACACTGACACTGAAAACATACGAATGTTTTGACTGTTGTTGACTTGTTGCATAGCAAGAGAGGACCACCACTTTTACACCCATAAAGCCTTGTGTATGGGCTTTCTTACATGGTTAAGCATGTAAAAATATTCTGGACAGTGATTTCTGACATATCTTTCCCAGAGAAGAGTTATATTTAAGTTGTAAGGCAAACAGATATGACTCAATTATTTATAGTCTGATCTCCTACATTACATGCTCTCTATTCAGTATCTAGTATAGCCAGCTTCTGATGCAGGGGGAAGGTGGAAAAAAATTTCTATGAATAACTCTCCTCCTCAGAAACCATATTCTATTAAGGAGAGAAATATTTTCCTGGTCCCACAGGTAAAGCAGTGAAATGTCATTATAAATCTACTCTTGGTGTGTATCCAAGGCCCAGAGAATGATCTTCTCCTTTAAGCATATCCTGTATTCCTATTTCCAGGCACGTTAGCCTACATTTAGCTGTAATTTCCCTGAGTAATCCAGAGTCATCTCTTGCCTTGGTGTTTGCAAGTAGCTAGTTTAAGCAGCTTCTCAGAGAATATGCGAGGGTTCGGGGATCCTGTTCCTAGGTACACTATTTCTCCAGCTTTTACCAAATCAAGAATGCAAGGAGTTGGATTCCACAAGGTAGCTAGATATTTGGCATCCTCAGTGCCACAACACATAAACTCTTTATTGTACTAATGCCATGTACCTCCCAGAGCTCTCCTCAAGTTGGTGAAGCCTTGGGTAATTCCCCTCAGAGCCACATCCACTGGACACAACTAACCTGTAAGGCAGAGAGCTGGGATCAATCTAATAACCTTTTAATGAAATAGTCTTTTTAATGCACAGGCTGTTTTCTTGGGGTATTTTCCTGCTGTTACATCTTATTTGACAGTAATACCTGCACTGACAAAGGGAGCTTTCAAGAAATAGAAAGAACAAACAGCTTTTAAAATTAAATACATGCAGATAGAAATGACATAGGGAAACTTAAACTCAAGGTGAGCTTCAAGACAACAGGGGGTGGAAGGTGGAGGAAATGGAAGCCATGAGCAATGGCAGTGATTGAAGAAGGGAAACCAAAAGGAATCACAGGGCACAGACTCCTACACATGCTTCTCTGCAAGGCTCCATGGAGCAGGTGTTGGCCTGCCCCCTCCCCACCGGCCCTCCTCGGCAATATGAAACCATCACTGCTTTTGTATAGCTTGTCCTTTAAAGATTTGAAAGGGCAGAAATCCAACATCTCGGCACCATCCATACTTGTGCAGATGATGGAGGTGCAGGAAATATAGACTTTGCTAGCTTTGTAAACATAATGTGAGAGCAACAGTAAACCATAGTTTGTAAGGGCTTAACTTCCTTTTAAAGCATGGTGATACACAACTGCGAGTATAAACCTATTCTGCTATGTCTATAAGGTCACAAAGGAGTCAGTCCAATAGCATCCTCACTCAGACAAAACTTCCTCAAGAGACTTATTCGCACTAACATATAGACATTTTTATAATACTGTTACCCAAAGCGTGCACTTAAATATTCAGAATAATAAGGAATATTCAAGATAAAGTTTATTCTAATTCTTAAAATACTGAAGGTAAGTTCAGAACTATTTGATTTCTAAAAGTGCTTCACATGACTTTCCTGCTTAATGACTGCAGTCAACAATTACTGACCACAACAGAATGGTGTTGCCAAAGTACCATAGTACCATAAATCATAAAGGCTTTCTTACCTTTAACAGTACATCTCTCTTAAAAATATATACATATATATATATATATATATATATATATATATATAACAAACCAGCTTTGCAGCATATTCCAGAGATTTGTAAAGTCCATAATGGAAAGCTGCCATAATTCAAAAGTAAGCAAACCTACAGATAAGGAAGACGCCCTAGTAAAGAGAATATCCTGGTAATGCTTTGTTTTCCCTTGTTTTCCAAAAAGAATTCTACCTCAAATACCTTCAAAGAACAAACCTAATGTAATGTAACATACAGAGAGAACTCCTTTCTCAGATAGTCCAAACCAAGCCACTTAGGACTTTATAGGTCAGCTATGTCTTCAATTCCACCAGGGAATTAAGCAGCAGTCAGTATGGATCTCTGCACTACATTCTCTATTTGCATTTTCTTTTCAGAAAGACACAGCAGCAATTTCATCTTGTTGAACATTATTAAGGTGAAAATTTATCAAAACATGCAATCAAAATAAGGATATTGATCACAGATTTATCCAAAGCAATCTTTCCTCAAGATCCCAGCTGGGCAAGATTTAATTTCTACACCAGTGACTCTTCTGCTCCTATGATGTCACGGTCTGATAATCAATACCTTGCTATTTTGACATACTAGAAACATTATATTTTAGAGTGGAGAGAAAGTATTTTGCTGATGTTTAAATATTTATATAGTTTTTTGAATGTTTTGATTTTTTAAAATTGTTTCCTGAAAAAAATTTTGTGTGTGTGTGTTTGTGTGAATATATTTGCATTTAGAAGGACAGAAGTATAATAAAATATATTAGAGTGTATGAAAAAATATCCACCTTTTTATACAAGCTAGCCTAACACAACACATTATAAACTGTGATATGTTTATTACTGTAAAGTATATTATTATTTGTGAAGTCTGCACTTTTTTTTTTGTTTTTACTCTCTTCAAAGGAAAATATTTTGTAACTGAGGATGATATGAAAAAATCCTTAACCTTAGTTGTGATAGCTGGCTCATCCACAAGGACTGAACCTATCATTTCTGGATCTAAACAAGTGAGTTCTTATGCTTGAGAACACAGCCTTACTAACTAGGTAGGTTCAGGCTCTATTTTATATAAGTATGCCCCAGAGAGAGACAAAGAGAATTATTGCATGAGCTGCCTGGCACAACTCTCAGATGGCAAAAATGCAGCTGGGATAAAGCATTTCCAAAATGTCTAAATAATCATAGAAGCATTAATGTACCATATACCTTATATCTATTAGAAATACTGCTCTCCACTTTACAAACATGCTTTGTGTATCCTTTATATACAGATATTTACACTTATGCCAGTGTACATGTACATAGGTATATACTTATGAAGATGTAGCTCTTGCCATGAGGTGAGAAGTATGTTTGCCTTCTGCCAACACTTCAGCACATAAATTAACTTACAAGAATGTTTAGTAAAGCAGCAACACACGGGAGTACTGCTGAATATCAAAGCTGGGTTCTTAATTGCAGTTATGCAGCTTGATAACCTGATTCTAACTTTTACGTATGCACAGTTAAATAACAGCAGGATCACTCCATCCTCAGCCAGTCTGGTCAGCTGCCCAGAGATGCTTGATCAGGGGCTGGTGTGTTCAGAGCACTTTCCAACACCGTTTCATTGGTTGTGAGCTACTCGCACACAAGGCAGAGGATTGACAGCATTGTTTTTGCTCAGTAACATCAAAAAATTTGGTACAGGGCGGGGTAACCTGTATCCTGGCATGAAGGGATGGTTATGCTTCAGATATTTGATGTCAACAAAAGAGAAACTTCAAAAAAATGAATGGTATTTAAATAAAAATTAGAAAAGACAAGCAAATTGGCAGAATGCTACAGAAGGATTATTACTGCTGGAGACTGAAAATCTAATACAGAGAACAACCCCAGGAGGTGGCACAAAAGCCAATACGAACCTCCCAGACATTTTGTGTGGCAAGACAGAGGCCATGCACACCGCATTCACAGCAAAACTGAGCAGAAATCAGTTTTTCTAATAACTAACCCTGGAAATTAGTCACAAGGTTATCCTTGTCATTTTGCTGTAGAGACCTATTAAAATATGTTGAACCAATTACTTGAGTAGACATTGGTTCTTAATAAGTGACTGAAAACACCAGGTCAAAGAGAAAGAGACTGACCCATTTGTGAATTATGAGGAGGCTGGCATCCAAAAGACTTTGGAGGGAATAATTATGAAACATCTATCATTTCATCATAACAGTCTGCCTTCAATCAAAGCATGTTGTAAATAGAAGTGTTCAGAAATTATCAAAGGAAACAAAGTTTTGTCAAAAAATGCTACTTCACCCAGGCCGAAGTCTTTCATTTAAAGCATCTTGGGTTCAATGTGGCTTTACCAAACTCAAGGAAGAGTTCAAAGAGAACTTTGCCTGGATTCCTGCAGAGTCTGCCTGGGCTACCGACATTGGAAACAGCCACGCCAGGTCAGGTCAAAACCAAACTAGAAGGAAACTTCCAGTAAACTTGGAATCCCAGTTTTGGTCCACCTTTGCTTATGAGGTATTTTTACTGCTATTTAAAAAAGAAAACTTTGTATCTAACAGCTAGAGCTCAGGAGGGTGTTTTTTATAGAACAGATCTTTATCTTCAAGAACAACAACATAAACTATTTAAGATTGAAAGAATGTGATTAAAAATGCACATTGTTGTTCAGTTATAGCCTCTAAGCAGGCAGTGAATTTGAAATGAATTCATTTACAAGTGACTTTTTAGGAATATATGAAATCAATATATCTAACAAAAATAAAGTTCCTAATGGTACAGATTCCTTACACCACTTAATTTGCTGTAATGTTTGGTGACTTTTGAAAACAAATGTCAGACATGGTCTTCATTACTGAAGTGTAAAGTGAAAATATATGTGCATTTGTGCATAAAACATAAGCAAAGTAGTTAAACTCAAATATGTACATGGACAGTGTCTAATCAAGAGGAAAAAAAGTCTAAAAGCTCAAAAGATACTTATGCATATCTTAGTTTCTTTAGAATGATTTCAGGTACCTCTTGTTGCCATTAATAAGTGGCTTAAGGTTGTAATATGTGTGGATTATATGTATAATATACATAAATATTCATATTTAAGTATCCAAATTACTAGGTGGATTTTCAGAAATACAGAGCACCTGGTAATGATACAAATATGCAAGTAGGTGGAGAATAACATTATAAATATTTTGTTTTGCACTGAGGTGAACTAGTAAACTTATCAAGCAAAGATTATTTACATATCTTGTTCTCATATTTCCTTCCTCGCATCATGATGGCATAGCACATTAGCATTAACATATGCAGACAGATTGTATACTCTGAGGTGTACACACACGGATTAATGTATTAGCATTATTGTCCTGTACAAGATATTTAACTCAGCACTATCTTTAAAGCTCACAATAGTTTTTAAGTAATTTTTGAAACCCAGATTTGTTTCTGAGCCCTTCTGTCTGTACTAAAAATAGGAAAAGCTGTGTTTTTCTTATCAACTTATTTTAAAGAAGAATCCTATTGAAAACTAAACTCATTTCAGTTACATGCTGAAGTGATTGTGCTAAAGGGTCTTACTGTATAAATGGAGCACACAAGCCAAAAACAATACAAATGTTTAGCTGCTGGCTTTAGCCAGTCTCTTTCAGTGCAAATCATAATTGCTTTAGGACTTTCTGAATCCACTTTTGAATTCAAAGCTTCAGACAAATAATTGGATTTCCTGAAAACATGCTGAGCTATGTTGCTCTCCCTGTCTTGCTTTATGTCCTCAGGGCTCCAGCCTCTGCTTTGTATCAGGCTGCACCTAGTAGGCTAATTGGAGGGATGGGTAGATCACTATGCATTAACATGTCCATCTGTATTAAATAAAATCTCCTCAACAGTCTTTATCATCTTCAACAGAATTATCGCTTTACAGTTGAAGAAACAGTAAATCAAAGAAAAATCGCTATGTAATTTACCAATGGCTCAGGTGCCTTAGCCCACAGACCTATGATCCAAGCCAATTATATTCTAGCTGACTTATTTTTACAGTACTTTGACATTGTATACTCACTTCATGTGTCTCACTGACTGTAGGGCAGCTCTAAATATGCTCTGGGCTATCCGCCTAGATGTTTCTTGCTCTAGGTGAAGTACAGTTGAAATACTGTTGAGTTTGATCTACAAGACTTGTAAATATATAATATCAAAGATTAAACCCTTCAGTTTCCCAGTGTTGTGCCAGGTGTACAAAAGATATCATATTAATAAATTAGGTGTTACTTTTTTATTGTTGTTATTTAACATTAATAGAATGTAATAAGCTGGTGACCTTTCTTTTCCAATTGTGTGGAAGAGGAATAATCAAGCTTAAGTGGCTACTGAGGCAAGAAACCTTCACATTGCCTACAAAATCTCTAGAGTCAGGTATGAACCAGAGAGTTCTCCTGGCATAACTGTGTTTTCTGAGAGTACGAAAAATTCATTCCTTCTCACTGACCTCACCGTGTCTGAAAAAATAAGACCCAACAGTGTGAGGACACAATACTGCTTTAAGAGAGCTTTGGATGTCTTTGCTCAAGTCTTTCATGGGAATGGCATGATGACCCCCATGACAGGAAACTTTTTCATGTTTCTCAACACTAATCTGACGATACTTTTCACCCTCTTGCTATTTGCAACCCCTTTTGGCACCATTGCTATTTTTTCTTTACCTCTTTTCTCTACCTCCATCCCAAGCACAGCAATACTTGCCTGATTTTGGAGTTAACTGTCTGGACTTAACTGTGAACAACTTGTCTTTGCAGTCCCTGCCAGTTAACTTATAGGTTTTGACTTACAATTCTGGTTCTTTGAGTGCTCATTCACTGAACTACTTTCAAGAAACATATTGCATTTCTTATATTTCTTTTTCTGCACACGTTTGAGTGTCAATATCTGCTTCTTTTCAATGAATTATTGATTTTTTAAAGTATATTAGTGTTAATTATAGTCTGAACTTATCATGGTGTCACAATAAATGATTCAATACCATCTTAATTCTTTGCTTGTTCTTGGCTTTTGATTTTTTTTATCAGTTGACTGCATTGCCAAGTAGTTGCTATGTTCTTGGATTCTATTATTTTGTACTTACTGCCAACAGAGGCCATTCTGTGTAGCAAAAGGAGAAAGGCTGCCAATACTGCAAAGAAGTATGTGTTAAAATATCACTATGGAGAAGCATACCTACATGATCATCTTTTCCATTTCTTGCTGTTCTGATCTGCTTCTGCATTAGTGTAAAACTGTTTTTGTATCCAACACTTTGTACCTTCACATAATACAACAAAAGTGCCTCATTGGCTCAGACAGAAGGATTAGTGCCAGAATTCTGCCTTCTGGCACTGGCCAGGAGGGGAAGAAGGGCTAGTGCTGTATGCTTCTCACAAGATGCAAGGCATCAGTCACCTCAGGGCTTAGCACCTGCCACTTCTGAATACATTTATCAGCAGAGTCCCAGTACTGACCCTTCTGAACCTTGCAAATGACTTCTCCATGGTGAAAACTGACCATATATTCATACTTCCTCTTTCATGTCTCTTAACCAGCTTTTATCTGTGGAAGGACAGATTTGTCCTATTGTCCTCTAAAGAAGATCCTCAGCATGCCTGTTTTCTTTTGACATTGCGGACAATCCTCAGTCGTGGTTTGAAACAGCTGGGGTGTCGTTAGGGCCTCTGCTATTTACGGATGGATCTTATTACCGAGATTAACTCCTAACCGCTGCTTCCCCACCATCACTTGAAGACGTGTAATAATTTTGACAAACTTTAATGGCCATTCCAGCTGCCCATTTACTGCAGAGTGACCCACAAGCTATCGCATTATAAAAGATCACAAAAATATAGTCACCATCTGTGTTGATGTTTGAGTTTTCTCTGCAAGTCTTGACCTATAAACCAGGAATTCAGTTATGCCGGGTGATAGAAAAGTTGTCAAAGCTGAAATTAAATCTGCATATTAAATAAGGTGTAGTATCTTCCATTTTTAAATGCTAATCCATTTTTTTCAGAAACCAAATTTAAATTTAATGAAGCAAACCTCCATGAGTAATGTAAGCTTAACCATTATGAATCAGACTACAGTTACATGCTTGATTTTTCCCATTCTCTCTGGATAAAAGAAAATGTATCAAGATGAAACTGTGAAAACCTACATTCGAGTTTCAATGCAGGATCATAAGATCACAGGGTAAATCAGGTTGGACGAGACCTCAGAAAATCTCTGGTCCAACCAGAGCTGCTCAAAGCAGCATCAGCTATGAGGTCTGACTGGATTGCTCAGCTTTATCCTGTCTTGAAAACATTGAAATCCTCAAGGATGGAGCTTGCACATTCTCTCCCGGCAATCTGATCCACTGTGTGACTGTCCTCACCATTAAGAAGTAATTTTGTATGCAGTCTGAACCTCTCATTTCATTTATGCTCCATAGGCTTCTGTTAGGCCTCCTCGAAGACCTCTCTTCCTCAGGCTGAACAAGCCCCACTCTTAACAAGACAGGTATTCCAATCCCCCAACCACCTTGGTGGTCCCCTGCTGTACTTGCTCCATTTAATCAACATTTTTCTTTTCTGAGCCCAAAACTAGACTCAATGTTCTAGATGTGGTTTAATGATTACTGAGTGGAGGGAAATAATTACTTCTCTTGACCTCCTGGCTATGGTCCTGTTACAAGCTATAGCACAAGATACAGACAGATAGATATGTAACTAATAGTGCAGGATAAAGTAAAGCTGAGAACTGTGACTTTAATGTCTTGATCCTTCATACAACAAGCACTGCAAGAAAGGGGAATCACTGCTGAGCTTGTTCAGAAATGAGAGTAAAACCAGATAGTGGCTCTAAGTTTCAGCCAGTGGAGCCACTTTACTCCACTCTAGCGCTCTGACTTTGGTGAATACCTTGTGGGACAGAGGAAGTTCTCCACACTAACAGAAGTGCAGAGGCTGATTGTGACTAGCATCCAAAGCCAGAAGCAGTCAAAACCAGCATGACTTGAAAAGGCATGTGTTTAATTTCAAAGCTTGCCAGCCTGATTAATGTGGAGCTCTATTCAGAAAAGTAAATCAGTAATAAGGTCCCTCTATGTCTGTGTTCTCTCTGGATCAGATTTTCCTCTCAATGGGACCTCTACTGAAGAAAAGAAAGGCAAGGCACTGTGCCAAAATCCATTTACAAGCTGAGTTCCACCTGTTTGAGATGCTGAAGTGAGCTGACACACATAGGTTGTTTAGATGAGACTGTACAGCTGCTTAAAATATGACTACACATCCTCTGCAAGATGCCAGTGGTAGCTTCATAAGTGTCATCCTTGCGTATAGAAGGATTTGATTTTACACTGCAGTTTGCCCAGGTAAAGGCAAAAAATGTGTACCTAAGAGACCACCTCCAGAGTCTTAGATGGTGTTTAAGCTTTAATTTTAGAAATTCTGTTTGTAAACCTCATGCCTTGATGTTAAGGATGGAAATTGAAACATTTCCTTGAAACTGCACAATGTTAGCAATGCCACAGTTGGAAAGAATCTCATACGTCTGTCAGAACAAATCAAGCCTCAGTGAAACTTAAGAAAGGAGGCTGCTTAGTGTAGGCAAGGGACTGGATGGTCCTCACTGATGTGACATGGATGCCTGTAGGGGTCTGTTCTACTCCTTTCTCATGACCTTGTGTAAATTACCATTTTATGATGATTCTAGGCATAGCGCAGTTAACTGCTTCATCAGGAGAAAGATGAGTTTCTCCTAGCTTTTCAAAAAAGTTGTTGGCTTAACATCAGAATAAACATGTTGCAGAGCCCAGATCCCTGCAGCCAGCTATTATTTAAGCAACAAAATCCTTACAGCCCTTTGGCTTCGAGCCTTATATTTTTGTGGGAAAGGAAGAAGTTGTATTATTTTCCTTCTTGCTATTTCATTTATATCACCAAAATGGAATGTCTTTCACAGTTGATTGTATGTATTTTTGTAAAGCATAGATGTAAAGCCAAAAAGCCCCTGTGCTCCCTAAACCTTCTGCAGCTAAGCTGCTCTTAAGGCTGTTCCATAATTTATTAGTACACAATTCAGACTAGGACCCAATACTTTGATAGCCCTGCTTAAATCCCTCTGCCAGTCACCTGATAGAAAACATGCTGTATTGCTGAAGTAGGGAGGAACCACCTTCCTTTTCCTAACATTCTGTCAATAAATGTATTTTATAAACCTTCCTTTAAATTCTTTACAAAAATTTTTATGTCAATCTTATGCCCCTTGGGTGTTGAGATTGGCCATAGGGATGTCAGTTACCACTCTTTGCTTTAAAGAAAAGAGGCAGTGGCATATCAGAAAATGTAGATGTCTTGCAAGGGGCAGCCTCTACACCTGAAGGAGAATACTTGAAACCTGGGAATATTGCCTGAAGAAAGAGGGATTAATAAAATCTCGACCCATTCTGTTCACCCAAAGAAGAAGATGGGAGGTGACTTTGGTGCCTAATGTACATAAATGCAGAAACGATTTCTGATTATTTTTTTCCAGAAAAATGTGTAACCAGTTGCAGTGGTTAGAAGTTGAAACTAGACAAACTGAAGTTAGAAGCACATCTTTTACAGGTAATTAATTGCTTGAGTGGCCCTCCTCAATGTGTAGTGGTACTCCATCACTTACAGTGTCTAAAGCAAATTCCCCAAATACTGACCATGATTCAGTAATCATAGTAGCAGCTCAGGCTCCATGTAAGCTTAGAATCTAATAAGAGGTGGTAGAAATTAAATGGGTTTCCCTCATCAGCTTTCAGGTAAAGGTAGATGACTAGATTTAGGTAGGCTCTGTTGTTGGTCATTAGTCACATTTCCAGTGGTAGGACTGGAAGCAGGAGTGGTAGAAGGTAGGACTAGGGACCCACAGAGGTCTCTTCCAGCCAAGGTTTCTATGCTTTTGTGATTCTATGAATCAAACAACATTGGCGGAAATGGAGGGACAGTGGAGATGTTGAAAACATCATGACATCTTAAGATCTTCAGACTGATGCACCTCATTTACTAGGCTGGTAGATCAGATGCCTTTACCGATATTCTTGTCACACTTAACTATTTCACTGTTCCTCAGGGTGCAGGAAAGCACACTATGGAAGCCTAGTTTGAGACTTTGTGTTCAAAAGTGTGGGGGGGTGGACATGTTAACAAATCTTAATTCTTGCTTAGAAAACAGAATTTGTGATTTCTAACATATTAATTGCTGACGGGAAATCATAGATGGACTGTAAGGTTTACTTTACTTAGCTAATATGTTAAAGTTACAGTTTACCTGGTCTTCACTACCAGGTTAAAATATGTAGTTAGCAACTGTTAATAGCCTATTTTTTCCTCAGTATATCTTTTTTTCCTCCATGCAGAGTCTTAGAAGTACAGAGCAGGAACATGGTAGGGATTCAGTTGGATTAATTTTCCTAAAATTTGATTATTTTTCAGGAGTAAATATAATTGTTTTAAAGCAGTTTAGAATATTTAATGAAAAGTCTTTCAGTTAATTCCAGTTCTCTTTCAGTTTAACGAGCGAATACTTATATAAAACTGCTTTTAAAAAGCACACAGTCAGATCTCTATTACTTAGGTTTCAATAAAAAACAGTTGGTCACATGATCATTAGAACTATTTGAAAAAATATATGTATCTTTTTAAAATTTAAGTACATAAACAATGTTTTGCTTTTGATTGCCAGCAAAAAAATAGTCCTCGTTTGCATGTGATACAATAAAAAAACTACAGACCCCTTTTCATGAGTATGTATTTTGTGTTCTTTGCTTTTCCTCAAGGTTTCTTATGACTTAAGGTGTGTCAAATTAAAGTTTTACTGTGGATCTGAAGTGAAGCTTGAGATCGTAACCGCTTACCATGCTTTTGTGCATATTGCAAAGTGATCTCAGAGCACATGGACTAGATGTTGGATGAAACTAAGCCAACAGGTGCACTCCAGGTGTGTACCCAGCATGCTTCAACCTCCAATAGGCATTTGATTCACAGGGATAAACTAGAGCTTATCCGAAGAAATGCCCTCAAAATGTGTATAGGATAGAGATGGGGTCTTCAGCACAGATCGTTTTGCTTTACAGATCTGCATCAATAATGCTGCACCATTTGCTAGTGTAGATATAGTCTTAGATAATTAGGACATATAAGGATCTGGCTGAAATGGAAACTAAAATAAGCTCTTCTTTTGTATACAACTCAAACAAACTGTAGTACAGGGATCTAAAAAGTACACTGCATTCATTGTTGCAATAGCATTTTGAATTTTGTGACTCATTAGACTGTACAAGATTTTATGGATCACTGTTTTTCACATACGAGACAGACTTATAACACATAATAAAAGATATAATCTCTCAAAAAAGGCAGATAAATCTTTTCTTTCTGTATTAATGTGGAAATCTGACTTGAGGAAGTTGAATTATTCCAGTTAGATGTCTCACTGATTTAATTTAACATAGTGTAACAAAAGTATCAGTGGGAGTATAGATAAATAGCCAAATAGTCAGATATTGGCAAGAAACAAATTCTGGTTTCTCTTCTCACATACCCCAGGAAAAGCCTGACATGTAACAACTAGGATATACATGATTGCACTTGTAATGCAAATTCTATATGATATTCTTAATCTGTATACAGTAATATGATAGATCATGATAGACTGGAAATGTAATCACTTCCAGACCTCATTATCACAAGAAATCTCTTACAAGATACTCTTGATATTAGTCTTTTGTCAAGCCAGGTCATATTATTTAATTAGGTGTTAAGTGAGTTAAAAATGGCATCTTTAGAGAGGAAGGGATGATTGGGCTGGAAGTGGATCACTATAAAACCTTAAAACATCATAATCTTTCAAGTACGAGAAAATAACAGTTTTATATTACATAAAGAAATTGTATATATCAAAGTTCAGTAGCTAGAAAATGTATTTTATCCAAATCAAGATATATATGGTAAAGAAATTGGTAATTCTATATTTTGTACTCATGAAGTTATAGTTTTGATTTAGTCCACTGTGCTCTAAACAGATGGCATTTGTTGACCAAATGGTATGGAAAAAGCACACATTCCCAACTAGGTAGGATTTTATCACCTGGTGCCAAATTTTACTACATGCATGATTTCTTAAACTTGATCTTTCATCTACAGTGAAATGCTAATGCAAAATGTAATTCAAGAAGTCAGGTAAGTACGCAAGTACACTTATTCCATTTACCTCATCTTTTTTTCATTAGAAAAAACAAGGAAGAGAAAAAGTAAAGTTTTCTCCGCTTGAAGCACAGTGTGTACCTATCTCCCCTGTAGGAGAATTAGTTCTGACTCACAGTACTATTTTGGGAGAGAAAGTCATCAAAGGGCTGGAGCTTGAGATGAGATGATAAAAGCAATGTTAATATCCCAGGTTTTGCTCACAAACCAAATTCTGGCTTTTTAGATGTCACTATTTACTCACTGAGCCGATGTTAGAAATATGAGGCATGCACTTTGCTAAGCTCCTGAGGGTTGCTCCCAACCTGCAAGTATAATTCAGTATATGGGGACAGTACACAGGTGCTTAAGGTCTTTGGCCTTGGAATCCAATGAAATTTCCAAAGCAGCCCCTTTCCAAGCTCCCTGTAATGAAAAACGATGAAAAGTGATTCAAGAATGACTCCTTTCTGAATGAAAATGTGACTTGTAAAATGTTGATCTCTTCTGAGACATGGGAAAAATGACATTTGCATATCCCAGTGAGTTCTGAAAAGTCTTCCCTTGTGGTTTTTCCTCCCACTAGCTTTTTCCTAGGGATCACACACTGGAAAAGGAGCTGATGTTCTTCTAAGAGTCATCCACAAGTGGCACTAGACTATCACACATAATATGAGCTCTTCATAATATGTGCTCTCTTTCTTCTTCTGTACTTTCATCCGTAGTAATTTTATGATTGTAACAATGTTGGTATTCAAATTATCATAGCAAGATGCTTGAAATACCACTATTAGACTCAAAGTAGCAATGTCCTAAAGCTTTTATTTCAAGATTTCAGACACAGGCAGATATCTCTGCCTTAAGTTCATTTTTAATTTACAACTGTAAGGGCCAGAGGTGATTTTTTTAACAAATTAAAGTAGAAAAGGTGGAGAGTACCCTTAGAAAAATATTATCAGGTCACTGACCTAGTACAGGTTGGACAATTTGGAGCCCTGAGGTTATTCCTCAGAAAGAACGCTCCCTGAAGGACTGGCAAGATAAATACACCTATTTAAATTTTAGGCACAAAAAGAAGGCAAAATGAGAGGAGAGGCACCAAGAAGAAGTAAGTCTATGTGAATGGGGAGGGCTTTTTGAGAAGATCTGAGAAGAGCTGACTAGCCAGAAAAGATCTAGAGAGTGAAAAGAGAGGAACTTTTGAAGATGCAGGGACTTTACATATATGCTTTTTTGATCAGAGGTCTTACTGAATGTTTTTATTATGAAACAAAATATGTTAAAATGATAGAATATGCTGATGACCTGAGGCATGGTCAACACGATGAAGGATTAAACTATCATACAGGAAGAACTGAAATACCTTGGGAATGGGAGTAATGATAATGGGAAGAAATATAATATTACAGAAAGTGCAATCATGCTTTTGGGGGGCTCGTAAGAAAAAATTCTACAGTCTTGTAATTTATGATTTGGAAACCTCTGACGAGAAGAAAGAAATGAGTGTGCTAGTTGATCATGTAAATAACTTACAAGCATGATATGCCCTTGTAAAAGGTGCCCTGTGGTGTATGGTGAGGGGGGTTTATTTCCCCTCATCATTTCTTCAGGAAAGGATTAATGCAGATGCACAGGGCCCAGATAAAGCATCCTCCTGAATTCTGCATATACTTCTGGACAGCCATGTTCAAGAAAAAAATATTGACATTAAAACAGATGCAGGGATAGCAAGGGAAATGTTGAACCTATAGTGTAAGAAAAGCCAAAACAATCTTGGTGCATGTAGCCTAGTAAAATGAAAGCTGAGATGGGATATAACTGTCATGCATAAATGTGTCCAGGGATGGGAATAAACACTGGAAAGGGAGAAGAGCCAGTTACAGTACAGGGCAAAGTTAACCCATATGGCTAGAAATTAGGTAGAGGTTTTGTGTATAAGAGTGGTTAGAAACAATCACTCTGCAGCAGAATTGGTAGCAAAATATATAAAGATATACATTTTTAAGATAAGTCTTGATCAGTGCACAGAATGAATTATATGTACAGGTTTCAGCAGTAGCAGGAGAGAAGGCTTGATTGTGTAGGATATGTAAGTTCCAGTTTTGGAGTGTGTATTAATATACTATTTTGGCTGCTTAATAACATCCTAGTTTTGCTTTTAATGTTTTTCTTAAGTATATTAAAATGTAATAATTAAAGGAATCTGCCTATACCTCATAGGATATCTGTTTTATGCTACATGTCTATTTATTGAAAATGCAATTTTATATATTGCTGTGTAGAGGAAGTCATGATACTGAAAGCTACCAGCTTAAATTAATTGACATCCTATCTTCACAAGTATTTACACCAGGGTTCATTGCATTTCCTAGTAAGTTTGTGGGAGACTTTAGTCCAGGAGCAGAAATAGTTCGGCTGATCATCAGTAGCAAATTATGAATATTGGGCTTCAAAAACAAGGTCAGAAGTCCCCAAACCTAAGTGGCTCATTGATCTGTCATGGTTAAAGGATGCTGACTCCAGAGGCCCAAGGAGGCTGTTTGGATAGGAGCCACAGACTGTGAAGAGAGCCTGTGGTCTGTGAAGATAGCAACCAGTATACACCTGTACAGAGTTCCTTCTTTCACCATGAATGGCATAACTCATTTTTATCCTATCTCTCCTGACAAAACTCTAGTTTGATACCATCATGTTTTAAAATCCACTTGTATAACCTACATTCAACATTTCCCTCCTCTATTTACAGGGAAAGTTCTTTTGGACTGTATATGCACATTGCTAAGCACATAAAACTTTCCCATTTCAACCTAACCCTTTGCATTAGTCTATTGTTATTCTTTATTTTTTTATTCTTTTCAAACTCTTGGGTTTTTTTTAGAAGGGGATGGGGGAGTTTGTCTGTCGGTCATTAACTTTTCTAAATTACTTCTGCATACTTATCCTCATGTCTGGCTTTTTTTTTTCCCCCCCCAGTGCTTCATTTTTCTCAAACTTTTCCCTCTTCCCTTCTGTTCATGCAATTGTAAATATATTGCAGATACCAGTTTGTATCCTGAAATATCATCCTGAAATGCAAAAGTAGCTTCATTTTACTATGTTGTGTGTAATGGTAGTTTTGGTATCTTTAGAACGAAAAAATATCTTATTATTGCACTTCTATAAGCTACAACTATTATTGTAGTTTTTAATTTAATATACATTTCTATATATGAGTCTATGAGGGTAATCTTTTTATTAATACACTTTTTTCTTCTCAGTGCAGGGATTCAATTATATTATTTGCTTTGATTTGGCTCCTATACTGCAAATGTTCCTGAAAACTGAAATGACAAATATGTATTATGATCTATAAAAGAGGATATTTCGCCTTGTTTTCTGAATATTTTCCTTGTAACTTTCTCAAAGTGTAACTCTTTGAAAAGTAGCATGTCTTTCATTTGTATTAATGAAATGAGGTAACTGCCTTTTTATATGCAAATATATTTGTGCAGTAAATAGTGCAGTTTTATTTTAAAGGAGATTTACTAGTTGTAGTATAACTTAATCCCTGAAATATACAAGCCATTTTATCATTCTATTAAATTAAAGGGGGGGGGGGGAATCACTGTTATCCCCATGGTAATTGTTACCATACTCTCTCAGTCTGGGCAGACTCACTCATAGTTAGCTTTTGGCACACTATAGATCAATGTTAGCTATTTTAATTAATCCCTGTTTGTGAGAAATTGTATCTAATGTATGTATTGTCATATTGTCACAGATATTGTCATATCTAATGATGATATGAGGCAAAAATAATGTAAAATTCAAATAGTTTCTTTCTACTGGAAATAACCAAAAAGTTTAAGTAGCAAAAATCTGTGAAACTGCTAAGTAGATATCAAATTCCTTAACATGGGAATTAGATATACTGTAGACATGAGCCAGGGTAGCAGCTTTCCTGGCAGTGCTATAACCCCCTCTCTGCTGAGCTTCTGTCAGCTTTAGGTAGTGGTTGGGCCTATATACACAGAGGTCTGCAAGGAGCCCTTACATATTGGCTTTTTATATGATTATTCCACAAAACAGTAAGATATAGTAGAAATTGTACTTCACACAGATCATAGAATAATTTTGACTGGAAAGGACCTTTGGAGGTCATCTGGTCCAACTGCCTCGTTGAAGCAGGTCAGCTTTGCAGTTAGGTCAGGTTTGTTAGCCCTTGTTCAGTCAAATTTTTAGTATCTTTGGGAATGGGGATTCCACAGGCTTTCTGGGCAACCCGTTCCAGCCACTTACATGTGGAAGACTCCAGTCTTCCATGGGAAGAATGTTTTTCCTAATATCTAATGAGAATTTCCCTTACTGCAATTTGTGTCTATTGTTTTTGTACTTTCAGAAGTATCTCAGGGTTTCGTGCATAACTTTGTACATACAGAATACATAACACAGGTACAGAAGGATAGCTAGTGGTGGATTCAGCTATTAGTGGGAATATAAGACTCTCATTAAAATAACCCCGTATGATATAAGTAAAGCAGTATGTGTGCATTTGCCTTAGGCTTCCAGTTGCTTGAACTGGAGTTGCCAGATCAACATGACACAGAGGAGTTAGAAGGAGCATGGTCTCCCCCAGCCCACACACAAACATCCCACTCTAGTGCCTGGATCTCCTCATCACAGTTCATGAGCCCACATCAGAAACACAGTTCAGAGAAGCCCGGATTATCACAGGATGCTGAAGTTGCTCTGAAGGGCTAGATTTACATGTGACATTCAGAAACCTTTTCATTATCACTTGATAAGAAAGGGAAATATTCCATATGGAAGACGTGCCACAGAAGCATCCAGTGCCCTACCACATTTCAGGCCTAGACCCGTTTTCTCTTAGGTATTCACAGAACAACCCCAACTCGGTATGCGTCTCATGGATGGAGAAGAGAGACTCCAGAGAGATCTAGAAGATCACAGAGCGCAGCAGCTCTTTGATGACTGGTGGTGAGAACTTGTTCTTTGCTTGTGGCTCAGGCAAGCAAAGAGAAAAGAAGCCATTTGTATTTGAAGTAAAATAACTTTTTCTGACTCTTAAATGCCTTCTGTAAGGAGAGGCTATAGATCTCTAAATTACCTCAAAATAACAAATAATTCCCCAAACTGCTATTTTCAATCCACATCCATACCTTTCTGCTGCCCACTATCTTGGGACACAGTTCTGCATTTAGTCTGCAGACTCCCATCAAGGGATAGAGCATGCAGACCATGGCTCACATAATGCAGAGAGGATGGAGAGAGCCCATGCTATGCCACTGTGCTCTGTCAACTTCAGGTGGGCACATTATTTTTTCTGAAGAAACACAGGTTGTCTGAGTCTGTTGAGGTGGTTTCTAGCGTTTGACCTTAAGTGATGTGTCAGCTACAAACACAGACAAAGTCTGGGAGTGTGTAAGCTTCTAGTCAAGAGAACTGGTCACTGATTTGGATTTTTCCTTTCTTCTGCACCTTTTTTTTTTTTTTTTTTTGGTAATATTCCTCATTTCTTGTATATATTACATTATAGATAGATTCTTTTTTTTTTTTCTGTATCTTAAATCCATTTCCAGTGTTATAATCAGAGCCAAGCACAACTTACAGCAGATAAGAACATGTTAATATGGGTGGTTAGATCAGTATAACTATCCATTGTAAATAAACACTTTACTGTAGGCCGCAATCCACACTGTCATAGTTATGGCAAATAGGGAGAACAAGGGAATATGGACACAGCTCAGCTGTACCTTTATTCTGGTAAAAAGTGACTCAGAAATGTCCCATCTTGAAAAACCCTGAAGAAGTCTTGGCTTGTGCAAATACAATTGTGCCATAGCTCCCTGGCTTCATGACAGATCTAACAATCCTAGGAGTAGAACATCTAGGAGAACATAAGGAGAACAGCAGAATTCTGCTCCTGAAGAACTGGCATGTGTTATGAGCTGAAAACAAGGAGCAGTTGATGGGAAAGTTTGTAAGTTTTATTGCTTCCACAAAAAATATTCTTGAATGTCTGCTTCAAGCACAAAGTCTTTTTTTAAAATTCATATTTATGGGAGAAAATGACAAGCCCTGTACAGGCAGGCTCCCTACCTTTTCTTCTTCAAATGATTCCTCTGGTTTTCTTTTTCCTCAAGGAGTTTTCATTTCTCCCTCATTTCCAGAGAAGGTCTGATATTGGATAGAGCAGAAATCCTCTAAGAGTTAAGAAAAACCTTTTCTCCATGAAATTTTACTTACAGTTTTTGGCAGAGGTAGGTATTGAAATTTTTCTCACTTGTGTGTTGCAGCAAAATGTTGGCAGTTTGCCACAATCACTCAGCATACTAAGTCCAAGTCCATGCTGCTACCAAAGGAGCATTCACAGCAGTTTGTTGTACTGGGAACACCAGAAGCTGTCTAGAGCAGCTGTGGAAGAAAAGAAAGAAGAAAACTTCCTCACGGAGTCATCTTCCTTCATTTTAAGCCTCCAGTCCTAGCACACAGTCTCAGAGACTTGCTCACCATAGGCTCTCCCATGATTTTTAAAGTACTACATGAGTTGGAGCTCTCCCAGTAGAGCAACAGATCATTTGGATTCTTTCATCTGCCCTCAAAAACCAGAAAAACTTGCAGTCTGAGTGCAAGAAATGGACTTGGAGTTGGACCTACCTTTGTGAGGACTAGAGGACTAGAGACTGCCAAGAAGGAATCAACTGCATTTAGCAGGATCCTTCCCATCTCTGGAGTTTTCACAATTAAAGCATGCATCTCTCCACTATGATACTGTCTTGGTACATGCATGTTTTCAAGCTTTACAGGTTTCCTAGGTGATGAGATGTGTGTCCATCTGCCTACTATCTCTCCTTTCTCCCCAGGTTTTGAATCTTTCTTCTGATCTTAACCAAATGTGACTGAAGAGAACCAACTTCCTCCAAGCTTCACGAAAACTTGCAGAACAGAGAAATCCCATTAAGTACCCCGATGGACTGATGCATGGATTCATATCACTAGTCTCTAGACATAGGAGAGAGACTTTATGAACACCCCAAAAGCTTCAGCTGAAGCTGACAACCTCCTCGATACAGATGTCAATCAACCGAAGTTAATCTTCAGCAAGCAGCTTTCCTGAATTCCTCCAGAAAAACTTACTGAGATTTGAGAATGACTCAAATAGCTGCAAAAGGGACTGATATCATACAGTCAAAACAGACTTTTGTCTGTTTAAATTTGGCAGATGAGTGCATTCTAAAAAAACTGACCAATGCCAATGATGTTGATACTCTACCAAATTGTAGAGATGGATTTTTTTTCTTTTAAAGAAAGGATGATTATGGTCTGCATACCTACAATACAAGTTGTTCAGTTTTGAGAGGCAGTCATATGGGATATGATATCTCTGCTGTGTGGTTCAAAAAGCATTTTGCTGTTTGCTAAAATAAGCTGTAACAGGAGAAGTGGACTAATATAGTGCATGAACATCAGCTTCCACAACTCTAAAATGAGGAGCAAGAAAGGTACAGGATGAAAGAAAGAAAGCATAATTCTCTCCAAATGCGATTCTATCCAAATCAGTAACAGTAGTAATAACAGTAACTATAAGTATATAATAATTGTTTATAAGGTGAAATAGATAATATAGTTGCTAATGTTCTTTTTGAACATTGCTGTGGTGCCTAGCAGCCCCTTTCAAGTACAGGACCTCTTTGTGCTAAGCAAGTAAAAGCTCTCAGGGTTCAAGAGAGCTTTCAATCTAAATATACAAGATTAACGACTTCTCTAAAGCCATACTTCACCAGCAAAACCAAAATAGATTGCTCACCTTTCTTTAAGGGCAAAGCCAGAGCATTTGTCTCTAATCATTTTTACTTGAATCTACATCACTTTGGAATATTTTTTCTTTTTCTGATTTCTCCTGCACCTCTAAGTTTTTAAGACTTGAAAAGAAGTTCAGATCATTGTTGGCATAATTTGCTGCCAGTGCATGGCACCTACATTTTTTGTCAGAATTTCTTTGAAAATGGAAGGCATTATACTGTCTCAGGTGACTAAAATCACTGCTATTTTCCTCTGAATTTTATTGCTGCAGTTTCTCCTTCTGACATTTGTGATATGAATTTCTGAATTACTTCAGTGGTTAATCTGACTTTTAGAAAGCAGTCTGATGAATTTTTGAAGCAGAACATCTGAGAGCAAAACCCCCTCACCCTACAACATGATCTCTGTGGTCTACATAAGTTTCTTGAACTGATTGGTGAAGTTTCATTTTGATCTTGCAAGCCCTCTCACCCACACTGCACTTGGCTGCTGCCCACCAGTGGTGCATTGTAGGGAATACATGAAAAAGAGAGAGAAAAATGTTATAGTCATTTTTATTACATTAATAGCACTAATATATGCCATAGCTAAGATATGGCTAGCTACTGTTCTGTGTCAGAGGAAAAGAATAAGAAAAATAATATACAATGATATATACAGGGAGTTCTTGTTTCATTTTTCTATGTTGGTTACTAATTTTCTTTCAGCAAAGATAACTTCATTTAAGGTTATTAAATCATTGCTTCTGAATGCAAAAACCTTATTTGCTACTTTTTCTTTTCCATATTGTTTACCTAGCAATGTTATACATATTTCTGTGGATTATTGAGCTATTATATTGCTTGTCTATAAAGACTGAATACCTTACTTGCTGATTAAATTCTGGAAGTCATCATACATTTATATTTAGGCAAATGTTTTAATATTGAGGAAACTAATGAACTTCTTAAGCTTTACTAAACTGCCAATTGAGTAGCTCTGTATATAATTGTGCTAATGAACCACTAACCAAATAATACGGAAAATATAACTTTAAACAATAAAAAAGCACATCAACTTTTTACTATACAAATTTATTAAATCACATAGAAATAAAATAAACTTTATGTATGCAAAGAAAGAAACATGAGCTTCTCTTCTACACATACTCCTCTTTGTAGTATTGATATATATACAAACAAATCAAATATCTACTGCTTTGAGGAGCAGGGGTAGAGGCCTGTTTATTTGCTGTACTGCAATATAAGTAATGATTTATATTCTTCCTTCTATTGAAGGATAGGACTGGAGACAGTAAGAAGGTATTTTATTTTTACATGAAAACAAAAGTATTTTTCAGTTTGCAGTGGCTTTCAAGTGTCTGATTCTACTCAACTGCTATTCTTAGACTGAGCACTTTGCACCATATGACCAACATCTTTCACATCTGGTTTGTTTTTTTTCTCAGTTAGTTTCAAGGGGAAATGGCATGTGCTGTGTAATGTTTTCTTTTGCCTGGCTTTCTGTTGTTTCGGTTTTGTTTGTAAAGATACCCATGCCTCCATACTTGCCATCTCCTACTTAATTTAAGAGAAATGCACCTTGCATTGGGGATGAAAGATGATGGCAGGAAAGCCTGTATGTCTATGGAAGCCACTCCTGTGGCTGCAATGTTATGTACAGGTTCCTAAAAATGTATTTAAACTACCAGTAGATTATGCGGAACCCAATATGGACAAAATTACAGACTGAATTCATGAATAGTAAATGTATACCTTCAGCCAAGGAAACTGTCATATATCCAGTTCTCAGTGTTCTTTTTTTTTTTTTTTCCCCCTGACTATCAACACCATCTGTATTCCATTTAGATTCAGCTTCAATGAGCTGTTCTTCATTCATGAGCTGATTTTCTTCAACATTAGGCCATCCTAGGTAATGACAGGGTAGGCAAAGTCTTGCATCATGTAACTATTGCATCCTCCGGAATCTCCATTATCTGACTGTTTCTCACTATTGCTACTGAATATATTTAGAGAAAGAATGTGGGACATGATAAATGAGGGACCTAGTCATGGAGCAGTAACTATTTCAGATATGTCCTGCCATGAAGGGCTTAAATCACTTAAATCCTCCTAATTCATTTAGCCTGCTTCCAGCGCCTCTGTCGCCTCCTACACGACAGGTAAGACCCCGGTTATCTTGGGCTGGTAAAGCTGATCACTGCAGCCAAGTCCAGGGGATGCGAGTGGATGTCTTCCACCTATGCACTGACAGGCAGCAATCATGTAACAAAACACTAAAGCTGCTTCTACTCAGGGTGATGATCTAAGTCTGCATTATCTCAAATATATAGTCTCTGCTTCACCCAGGTGACCTAGCAGATGTTTTTTGCTAGCTCCTCTATAAATTTAGTCAGGAGTGGAAGGGTTGATGATAAACAGTGGGTACCTCTCATATATTGCTTGCAACGTGTGTGAAGGGGAAACCTTTTGTTCTCTGAATTAAGTGCTGGCTCTTTTGGACATGAGTGTCTAAGGTTGTTCAGCACAGTGTTTCATGGTCTAGAGGGAATGCAAGTTGGATTCACACAGATGTCACTTGAGGTGTGACTTTTAAACTTTGGAAATATATTATCATTTCATTGGTACAGGTGAAAGACGTGTATTATTTGAGAAGGCAACGTAAATATGTACAGGGTCTGTGAAGAAGGATGATGTATCTTTACAGTATTTAGTGCTGGGTTCCTTTGCAGGTGGTTGGCACCCCAGAACTGACAATGTGGATTAGTATAGCTCTAGCAGGTTAATTGGAGGGTTTTGACCTGTTATACAGCTTCAAATTAGGGTTGGATAATTCCTGAAATTTCCACTGTTATATTTATTTTTTATTATTCATGTAGATGCTTTCTTTTCATCTGGTCTGTGATATTGAAACATTTTTGCACAATTTTAGCATTGTTTCCATAATATCATTGTTAGGTGGGCACCCACATTCTCTTGTGGTAAGTACATTGTGGTTCATTATCTTCCACTCTCATAGAAAAATGTATGGTAAATATCAGTTTTCCATGTTTGATTACAGATTTAGCAGTCATAATCTCTAACAATGCCCCTTCTGGATAATATCAATAATCAATACATACATTTTCCTTGCAATAAACAATGTATATTTACATGCATGTCATCAGACTTGTGTACGTGTTTTGTCTTTTTTGTTTCAGATATTGTAACATATTTATTTTTGTAATCTACCTGTTTTAAAGAGCCCATGTTATTAACAGTATCCATATTATTTCACTAATAATTTTCATTATGACATTTGTATGCTTATTATGATTGGGCTGTTTCTCTGCCACTTCTACACATGTAGGGTTTTTTTGAATGTTTTTTCTTTTCATTTCTGTTTTCATGTTTCATTGTCCTTCTACAATACCAATTCTTTCATTGGAACTTGCAGTCTGTTGTGTTTTCAGCTGAACACAGATATACTGTTTGCGACATAATTCCAATAATTAACCTGTCAAAGTCTTTTATTTTATCTGTGTATATAGTTCACATATACCCATATTAGGAATTATCTTCCCAGAATGAGAGCTATGTTTTAGTGTCTGTGTTCTATTACATTAGATTCTTCTCTTCAAAACATTTGCTACAGTCTCAGGTCTCAAATTAATTTGTGCACCCATATCCAATTTATATTTAATACACGTCTTATTTCTGTTTAATGTAGTATACCAGCCAATGGGCGTGGTTTCTCTTGAACAGAGCCCATAAACAAGTTCTCTTCATTAATGTTGTTGCTTCTTTTTCTGCAGTAGATGAAATCCTCCCTGGTGAAGTCATCTTAATTCTGGACAACTTAATTTCTCTGTAGAATATTACTGGTGTCATGTCCTCTGCTAAGAATATATGTGTTTTTTTTTCTCAATAGGTACATTTTATCACTGTTTGAATGCTTTTCAAAGAGAATTTATTCTACAGTGGACATGCCCAAAAGCTTGTGTTTACATTCTGTGAGCACTTTCATGCTTTTTTTTTTTTTTTTTTTTTTTTTGAAGTCATTTGCTTATATTTTGAAAATTCATTGCAACAAACACTTTTTTTCTGTATGCAGCTTGATAGACCAGACCATGCTTTCCTTGCCTTCACCAAAACTTGTAAGCTGGTCTTTGGGCTTTGCTGTTTTTATCAGTCCATCCAGTTCTTTCAAACAGAAATAGAATTTCCCTAGTAATCCACTTTTTATTTTTGACCCTTTGAAGTCCATTAAGGTCTGGTCACCAATTAGAGATTCAGTGGAAATAATCCATTTGTTAATGCCTATTTAACTTAGTAGCCTCAAATCCCATGAACATCCTTCAAAAATTTCCTTGCCTTGTTACAGTTTCCTGTGAAACACACAGCTTTTGAAGTTAGTTACTTTTAACTTCAGTAGCATAGCTTGATAACTAATCTGTTTTTATGTTATCAAAAACTAAAACTCAGCACCATCAGAAGATATAATTACCATGTACACATAATTTTTTCTCTACGGCTTCACTTGCTTTCATGAAGAAATCACATTCTTATTCAATCTGTTCTAGTAGTTTATACATGCTCCCCCCCTGCCCCGACTTTGGATTCTCCATCTACTTTCTTTTCCCTTATTTCTTTATTTCAAGACATTTGCTCTGTAATACCACCTAAATCTTTGACCATGTCGTTTATGCCATTGTTCTTAAGCTTTTTAATTATTTTGTTACAAATAAGATGGCTGATTAATAGAGAACAGGAAAACTACAGATGTTTAGAGGAAGATATCTAAAGGGAAAGTAAAGAGCTACTTGACTTATCTGACTGGGTATGCAGAGAATCTGTAATCGGTCCCAGTGTTTCTCTGTGATGCACCTGCCGCCATGCTCCCTCAGCATCTATTTTTGCACTCTGAAGTGTCTCATAAGCTTCTCTGATGGAGGAGCCAGAGAGGGCGGAGTACTGCAGGAGTACCCAGCCTTCACAGCTGGCACACAGCACAGCCCCCACGGACTGTCCTTGGGTCTTACAGCTACAAGGCCACACTGTAGAGCCCCCACCAAGATTTTTCATTCCACACTGTGCTCCCAAACTGCTTTTGAAATGCCAGCATTCATGCAAGAGATGACACAGGAGAAGGCACAGCTGCATTCCTCCAAACTACAGATGCACTGATTTGAGGTACATCACCTCCTCCACTACTCCCCTGGGTAGGCATCATTTCTAGCATAGTCGCTTCTTGCCTTCATTTCACTGGGAGTGAAGATCTCAGCCATATCCTGCCTCTGCCCTTCTACTCCATCCGTGTAGGAGAGGGATGGCAAATAACTAGACTAACAATTTGAGTAGCCTATGTGAGGACAAGCAAGAGGAGGAGCCTTGCCTATGCTAGATGTTTGAAAAAGAACTTACGGTTTCTCCCAGATGCCTATTTCTTTTTCCTGAACTTCTTGTTTTGCAGAATGTCAAACTGTGTTGTTACCAGAATCAGGAAGCTGGAACTCATTGGAGATGGAGATTTTATCTGGCTTCCACCTGCCCCACTACTGTCCTTGTTCAGTAGCGCTAACATGTCTGGTTCTGCTACCCACCTGAAAGCACTAGTGGCCACATCAGAGCTGAAATCAGCTTTAGCTATCAATCACCTGCACACTTAAGTAAAAAGCAGAAGAGTGAATCTAATTACTTTTTTGCCATTTCAAGGGAAAAATCTTGCTTCTCCCTTCTTCCTGTTTTGTCTTGCCTTTCCTTCCCTTATCCCTGTTTCTCCCCCTCCTTTTCTCACTCTACTATCCTCTTGCTACTTGTGTGGTCCTAATCTTTGCCTTGTGCTCACTGTGCATGTCTGTGTGCTAGCTTCATCCACTAAAATAGCAGAAAATCACTCCATTTTTGTTGGATTTGTTTTCTGCAATTTAATGTGTTGAATTAACTAACAAAGAAACCTGACAAGCACTGGTATAAGTTATGACTCAGAAGCTTGTGTTTGGAAGCAATGGAGATGAGAAGGGGGAATTTGAATTACCTTTCAGCAGTGGTGAGTTGTTAAATCGACTGAAACAACAATCTGAGAAACACTAGGGTTGAAGAAGCCTTTGTAGGACAGCTATCACAACACTGTGCCATAACCGCAATGTGTGAAGAGAAACAAATGGATGGCTCACAAGGGCACCCTGTTCCCAACACTGACCATATCACAGCTGAAAGCACAGCACCGGAATGGCAAATGTTACTGATCACAGTCTGTGTTAAAGTCCTGCCAGTGGACCTGCTCCCTTCATTTCACAGAAAAGACAAGGGATTCAAGGAGTTTGTGCCTGTTCCAGGGTGACTGATGCTGATTTAGTTCTTCTTTGCCAAAAGGCAGTGCCAGGGCTGTTTGCTGGAGTGACCAAGGCACTGAGAGGTAACTGTGAAGGTGAAAGATACATCTGCTCTCAGATGTGTATGAACCTCTGATTGGGCTCCAGTTTGTCACTGTACCCTTCATGAATAGCAGCAGTAGCAGCACATACTGCCTTCTTCTTTACTAAACCTTTGCATAAGTGGGTGTCTTTAGAAAACAATATTCTACAATAGAATGGAGAAACTTAAATCCACTTGTGAGAAGTGGTAGAACTTCCCTTTGCAGGCTTCTGCAATGGACTGGAAATTGAAAAAGCAAGTACATGATGACAATGTCAGATGCTTTGCTTGCCTTGTGCATTTGCTCAGTTTTTGGCCAGTGAATTCCTCAAGAGTTAGTACCCTTCCTGCTATAACCCACAATAACTAAGTCTGCTTCAAAAAGTCTGTGCAAAACAGGAATTACTCTTAAGCATATCAGCAGATAACTGTGACAGAACCTGGTCATTTGTCAGACATTTGACAGATTTCTGTGAGGAAATGAAGCAAATAAATTCTCAGAACCCTGGAGATAGCTCAGCCTCTCTCCTTGCATTGGACAAGATTTAATTATTTTACTGCAATGTACCAGCAAAGAGATCTCTGTAATTGCCAAAATATTGGTCATGACAAAAAACAGTACTGCTCTAGGAACAACAGAGAAGGGCATACCAGCTCCTTGAAACCTAGACTCATGATTGCATTGCTTCACTTGATCGGATCTGATCTTCCAATAGTCTCCAATAATTGATCAAGAGCAAGATCACCGTAAAAGAAGCAATATCAGGGCAAATTTTAACTGTTGCTGAACTGTGAACAACTTGGGACAAATTTGAAGATCTGGGCTTGTCATAGTTGACCTTTCTCTGCCTAACAGTTGTTTTTTATACTTGCTTTTGTAAAGGCAGTTGGGGGGACAGTTGTGACTGATCGATCTTCATCTATACTGCTCACCCCTCGAGAAGTTAATTAGAGACAATATTCACCTTTTTCAGGTTCAGTGGCTGGCCAGACAGTGATCCATAGGCTGCGTATTGCCTGCCAGAATGATTCCGTTAGTCTGTGGCTTGATCCCTCCTGCTTTCCTCTCCTGGCAGCCACTACCCTACCACATGTCTTCATATGGGCATGGGCCCTTGGATCATGCAATGCAGGGAAGGATACCTGTACAGTCACAAGATCTGATTCATACACATGGCTCGCCTCTCATAGGACATGGAGCCAAGTCAATGTTGGACATGGGAGAGATGGTTGGCAACTCAGATGAAAATGTCACAGAGAGCTGGTATGAAGAGGTGTGGGGGTCTTCTCCACCCGAAAAGCTGGACTTCTTGATCCACTCTATCACATCTAATTGTGACCTCTTTTGTTTTTTCCCCTTTGTCTTCAGAATGTGATCCTTGTGATCTGATATGGAGGATATTCAGAAGAAACACCAGTTGTTTCCTTTGTCTCAAACAAATGTAAAGCTAAGCAACTAAAAAAACCCCAACACATCAGAATGGCATTAATGTTTTTTCCGTTAGTCCATTCTTTATTATATGTACCTTGCATGATTCTCTTTTGCATTTTATATGAATGAATTCAGTTTTGAATTGTCCGAAAAGGCTGTCTAATTAAAAAAAAGTCAAATTCAACACCTTAAGTCAACATTTTGAAACAATTTCTGAAACTCTGAAGCAAGAAAGATATCCACAAGAAAATTCAGTATAAAAAACAACCTTCATCACTAAACCATCAATATATGCTCACACTGAGGCAAAAAGAAAAATTTTGTTTAGGTTCAAAACTTTTTCAAAATTTAGCTCAAAAGTGGTCTCCTCATGCCTTTACTAATCCAATTACAGAATGGGACTATAAAAGCTAAAGAATGTTTTTCTTTTCTGCTACTAACACTATACTAATGCATTTTTTCAAAATCATGCTTTTTAACATCTCAAAATAAAAGTTAATTGTAAGATCTGAACAGCAGCTGTCAAACATACATTTGAAAAACTAGATCCATTTTTCCTTGGAGTATAGCACAGGCACTAGTTACATCATTTTTGTTGTCTTTCAGACTCAAATACAGCTATATATATACCCTGGCCAAAAAAAAGAAAAAAAAAAAAGAAAAAAGAAAAAGAAAACACTTTGCAATCTGTTTTTAATGCTGGCTTATCACATGAAGGCAATTTTTAAAAAAAATTACCATTCTTTCCAATTTAAAGGATATGTGTGGATTTTTTGTCTTTCAGTTATTATCTATTTCAAACTGAAGGATCAGTGCCCTTATATCCATCAGTAATCATCACTCAAACAACTGGTGCAGTGCATGGCTTTGTTTCTACTGGAAAAATTACAGCATTTTCCCACATTTCTTCTGAATGAAGTCTTCTAAGAGCTTTTAGCATATAAAGGGCATCTCTTAAAAATTTTTGCTATAATTTTACATGTAGTTTTGTTTTGATTATCCTTAACCACATTTATGTGTCAAGATTGCATTCACTATTTTTGTTTTTAGCATTGTCACTGGCTCTAACACATGGTGCACTGTACTCCTTCTCCAGCATTATCTTGTTAAATCAACTTATGTCTATTAGTAAAGGATCATTTCCTTGTGTTATAATTAATGATAACATCAAATATCCAGCCTTGTATTTTATACATGCATCCTAAAATCTTTACTTTCCCTTGGCTACAATTCTTCAGTGTTACATGAGTTTCTCATAATTCAACGAGTTTCTCATAGTTAAATTTTTTTTGCATGAAGCAGTGCATTTCTTCAGTAATTATTCAGTATTACAGAACCTACATAAATTTCTGTTCCCTTCATTGCATTGTTTGTATTTACATTAACCACATATGAAACATTAGAGTTTCATTTGTCCCCTACTACAAATAGTTTTGTGAAGAGATACAAATCAAAAACCATCTGGTCATGGACAGCAGAGTTTTAGAATCAGCATCACATCCTAAGAGTAAAGGATTAATCTGACAAAGCAACTCCATGTTGCAGTATGCCAAAGTGTCTGAACAGACACTGTTGAATAGACCTGATCTGTTTAAAAATGCAGTTATGGAGAAATCAACTTGTTCAGGATTTGTAGTCAAAATATTGAGTAGCTCTGGTTAAGAAAATAAGAAAGAAGGCAAAATATTTGAGATACTTCATTTTGACTCCTTTTAGTGGAATGTATTTCTTTTTTCTTTTTTCATTTTTCATTTTCATTGTTAAAGTTGACATACCAAACAAAACACACATCTGAAAAGGTGAAAAATTAAAAATCATGTTATAATTTGTTTGGAACAACTCTGCTGACCTTAAAAAACCCAAAATATAAATTCCATCTTGACATTAAATTTTTTCTTTTCCCTTTTTTCAGTTTACGTTCACACCAAAAATATGAAAATAAACAAGTAAAATAAAAATCCACACCATTCTCCAGCTGAGGTCTTCAGATTTGGTTTTTCATTTTTTAAAAGCTTCATTTTGATTGTCATTTCTGAGCACAGTTTTTGCAACAGTAGAAACATTATGCATCCATAGTCCTATTCATATCCACACAGCTGGTGCAGCATTCAGATTACAGGAGAACAACTACAAGTTGCGCATCTTCTCTTATTTCCAGTCCTATCATTCAGACTACTGTTAAAAATTTAATGCCTGTTGATTAAACAACCCAGATCTCTCCAGCCAAATTTTGCCCTCTTTCTTATCCTGATTCTAATCTTTCTTGGTCAGCCCATCCTCTGTCTGATTCACAGAGAGAAAAGCTCTCTTGTGTTAGACATTTCTCTCAAGTCTCCGGATTTGAAACACTTAATATGATTACTACTTCCACTATTAGAGTGCATTGTTTGTGGACAAAATATGTCGGCCACTCCCTTATTTCTGAATTTCTCATTCCTAATGGAAAACAATTCCTGAGAGCTTCAAGGAAGTGCTATTAAAATTCAGATCAGGCATAGCACCACCCTCATGTTCAAATACACCTCTACCTTGCCTTTGAGTTTTAAAGTGAAATTAACAGTATTTACATTACATGTAATAACTTTTAAGAGTGTTACTACTTTTACATAATTCAAACAGTCCTTTCCAATCTATTGTATTCAATTATTGAAAGAAATAGGATTCTTTCAGAATAGAAAAACCTTTTTCCCATCAGAGTGGGAAAATAACATGAATCTTTTTATTGGTTATCTTCAGTGTTGTTGGTATAAAAATTCCTTCTGTAATCTTTGCATGTGCATTTAGTAAGTTGTTCCTTGAGCAACAGAGGTAGTAAAGCATAGTGTTCACAGATTTGTGTCCCATGGTCCCTCTGCTGACTGCCTGAAATGTCTCTAATTCTCTCCTATGTCTCCTCAAGCCCTTCATGGAGACCCAAGGTCTCTCTCATGTACTGTGACCACCAGCTGTAGAAGGGGCAGCATATGCTGTGGCTGGCTGCAAACTGTGCCTGTGCTGGCTAACCAGCCTAGATGTACACCACGGTGGCCGGCTGGCCAGAAAAGCACAAATAACTACTGAGCTCTGGCTTTACCCTTTCCTTCAGGAGACCCTTCCTTTGAGTCTCTTCCCTCTGTTCAGTGACTGACTTTCATGCAGCTTGGCAGAACACAGTATCTCTGAGGCATTTATCTTTTTTTTTCAGTGGGTAAGACATACACTGGGGGAAGGCAGGCAGATCAATAGAAAGACGTAACAGTCATACATAAGCTTTACTTCCTTAAGAAATCAACGTGAAAGTCATAGTGTTTTTTAATCCTCCCCCCATTTTTCTACACATGAGTTATTTCTGGTTTCTTGATTTTCAAAGACATTGTGTTTCTTTGCTGCTTTTTAACTGAACCCCTCCAGAAAAAATCTTAGTCATGCTGATACTACTTTTCTGGCCCTGTCTTCCAGAGTCTTATAAACCCTAGCAATGTTTCGGTTAGGGTCTGAATGAAACAAAGAATCAAGAAGCAGCCTCATGAATCCTAGTAAAACACTGGGTAGCATCCTGAACTGCAGGCTTCATCCAGCCTGACTTCATGCTTTGGTGCCCCTCTGGCTGCGTTTGTTTCCATGTGACAGGTCTCTCTGAACCAAGCTCCTCAAATGTTCCCTGTGTAAAAAGGTCCAGCAACCACATTCAGGCAGTGTAGCCTCTTCATTGGCACTGAATCTCAGTGCTCCCAGCAGAGCTGCTCATACACAACCGTTTGTAATAGAAACCTCCTGAAGGCCAGATCCAACCAAAGCACCTGCAGCTCTACTGTCATTTTCCTTCAGCTTGCTCTGTCAGGAAATGCAGATCTACAGCTTGTCCTTATCACTTTTCACTAGATCAAGAACAGAGCACAGTCTCTTCTTGCATGTACTTGATTCTACGTGCTTTTTGTAACATTAAAAGATCTCCCCAATCAATGTCTGCAGAATAGTTCTCCACTTTGGATGCAGAATATGGAGTATGATGAGTGAGATGAATTGGCATGTGGAGAGATTTGGACACTTCTTTGGTATCTGTTTCCATCTGTCAGAACTGGAAAATAGCAAGTAATGTGAATCAATTCACATTTAACTGTAATCTCCACTCTAAGACCTGCCAGAGATGACTTAGGCACAAAACTACTCATTGTATGTCTTGACTTAAGGAAGCCTGAAGGCACCAGTACCCCAAATGTTTTTGCACAGAAATGAGTTCCAAAACATTTAGCATTTATGCAATCCTAAGTCTCGTAAATGTGTTCATTTTTTCCCCTTTTGAGCAAAGTTTCCTAATGGTTTAGCTGTCCGATCATATCAAGGAAATTTTACTTGATGTGTACTGAAAAATGCTTGGAAATCCTGCTCTCTCTTTTTCTGTCTTTCTCTTACTGTTGCATAAGAGAAGACTCTAATGGAAAGATCAGTTTTAAGGCAGAAGATAGATAGATCAAAAGATCTTTAAGTGACCCACAACATGCATAACAGCAACATCGCTTGTCTTTAGTCTTATTTATATTTCTGGCACTGAATTCTGTTTCTATTTGAAGGAGAAAAAAAAGCTGAGAAAAATAAAACATGCATATGAATTAATTACAAAGTACTCCTCTTAAATTACAGCTCTGCTTCACCTTCCAACCTGCTCCCTTCTGTAGCTAGTGAATGACTAATCAGGAGATGCCACAGGTTTCTAGAATAAGAAGGCGAAAGAGTCCTGAAAATTTTGTTTCTTTTCACCTGTCATTGTGTTGCCTGAGTGATTTGGTAGGATTTCTTATTTGTTTTTAATATAGACCTTGTAAATTAGTACATCACTTCTCAAGTTCATATTCCTTAGAGCAAGCCATTGTCACTTTATTATTTAGAAGGATATATAGAAAGACATACAGCTAAGCTGGTGTATGTTTACTGTTATTGAGAGAGAAGTCTGTTATTGAATACACCCAGCTACATAACCACTATGTGCTGAAATCAGAGAGTACCTTGTGAAATCTCTGCAGTCAGAAGAACAGTGCCCCTCTAAAATAAATACCAGTATTTTCCTCTTGTGTATCTATTGTCGGCAAGAGTAAGCAAAGTGAAAACATAAATGAAAACAAAATATGGAAACTTACTAAAAATTCCTATTTTTCAAATTTTAATTTTCTTTTTTGTTTTAGGAATATTCCAGTTAATAATGTTTAATCAATATTAATACTATCAATAAAGTCATGACAAGTATTTCAGTTGGAGTTAAAAGTTCTGCTTATTGTAGAAAATCTGGGGAAAGGTATCAAGTTTTAGCCTCTCAAAATTTGAAATATTCAAAATTATCACTTACTCTGAATAATGTTTGCCTCTCTATGGTCTAGGAAAAGAGAAATATCATACCCACCTTGCCAACTGACATCCAGATCTTTAGAGGTTGTAAATCAATAGGGATGCTTTGCTGTAGCTTCACTGATTTACATCATTTATAGCCCAGAATGCATAATCCAAACTGCTATGGGCTCTTATTGTAGAAGTGACAATAAAGCACATGTATACCATCTTACCCCTATGATATTACTTCTTTTTCTTACTTCAGTAATGTGACACTTTTTTAAAGCCAGATAACTTGGGGTGAACACATTCTCAGGCAATGTAGGGCTACTATAGCAAAAACTTCATCACCAGAGGAATGAGTATGACCAAGAAAAAAGAGGCAAGTGAAAAAAATTTTGTGTTAGAAGACACACTAGCTTCTGTTTAGACAGTACTTGCCCTTGCTCTTTCCCCAAACTAGTTCTGAAACTAATGCAACTACAGATACATGCTTTTGTGCATACCTCCTCAGCAATCACATTATCTATCTAAAACCAGCTCAAGGCAAAAACTCAAGAATGAGAGAATTTGCCTTAACACGTTACTGCACCCAATAGACTGTCTCCCTTTCCTGGAGAAGAAAACATTTCTTTTTCGAGGTAGTGATTTAAAAATTTTTAAGAGCCAATGTTTTATTACTATTTATAGTAAATATATCAGAAGAAGTTGTTCACAGTTTTGAACCAGTAATTCAAATTTTAACTTAATTTCATAATATTGAAAAAAGCTCATTTTGTTTCAACTCAGAATCAAAACAATTTTTAATTTTTCATCCACTCTTATTTTTCCTTCTTGTAATTTTTACCAACATAATTGATCAAGAAGCTCAAGGTTAAATAAATAAACAGTTAAACTCCTCAGCAGAATGCACCTGTATTTCCCCTGCTTTACTATTTACATAACCAATATGAATTTAAAACTAATGCTACATAATCTTAACTCTGTTCCCACTTAGGGGACAGCTTATGCTTATCCTGCCTAAATTCTCACTGTCTTACTAACATTTCCTCTCAACAGTGTCTTCCTGTGCATAACTCCAAGAAACCCTACTCACTCAAGTTTGGAAAAAGGTTTTCCTATAAACCACAAAGAAGTAATTATCATCCTGAAGTGAATGCACTGATGCATCACTGAAATGGATTTTTTATATATATGGAGTTGTGTGAGATAAAATGGGGGTTTAATGTGAATTAGGTTGGTCTTACACTAATCACAGCCTAACTTCAGCTAAAATGTTTATCAAACTAACAAAACTGTTAGAATCACTTTTCTTTCTCCCTTAGGTATCGTGCAAAGTCAATACATGGGATTAATGATTAGCAATCTTACATTATGTATTCATTGAGAAAGATTTTCACATGAGTTTCCCTGCATGTCCTGATGAAAGTGGGTTGTAAAGATAGAACGTGTTTGGGAATATTTAATGCAGTATGGTTCAAATACTGGTGTCATTTATAATTAGGAGGACAGAAGTGATCTAATGTAAGTTCCTCTTACACACATTTCAGCTATGCTCCAGCTGAAACAGATGTTTTTTCTTTGTAGGTGAGTAGGAAGATTAGAGCTTACTGTTGGTATGATTTAAATTAAGAATATTGTGTTTTGTCAGTGGAAGCAAAGTGTATGGATTCATCCAGAGTATCTGAGATGTGGTCTCATAAAACAAATGTAGCAATATAATATTTTTTTTATCTGAAATTTGTTTCTTGAAAAACTGTGTCAACATAAATGTGTGTGTGTATGTGTATGGATGTATAGGTATATCTGGATGCATGTGTGTATGTATAAAAAAATTTACTTCTAATTTTTTTTTTTCAAACATAGAATGTTTATTTATACTTCTCATTCATTATTTTGCACATCCAAAGACACTAAAACAAATGTGACCCTCAGCTGAAAGCAACAAAATTGCATGTCCATCTATAAAACACTGTTTTGCTTGGGGCAATACATCTTGAGCAAGTGTATAGCAAATCTCAATGCATTTTAATATTAAAAATTTAAGCCTAGAGAATGGTCTCATCCGATTCCCAGGCCCTATTTTAAGCCCTTTGAGAAACATCTTTGCTAATGTATTGAAAATAAGTAACCAGGAGGGAAATACATACATATATAATAATATGCATTACTAAATGGATGAAATATCTTCAAATACAGCTATGTCATATTTGATATAAATGCCTGACAACAAACAGTCTGTCAGTGAAATGGAATCATGTATATTTAATCCTATGAGGGTTAGTCAAATCCTGCCTGACCAGTGCGTCTTTCATTAAACTGCAAAATTCATAAGGAAGGGTGACTTTGGGGTCAAGGTTTCCTTCCCCTGGCTTTTCTTCCCCTGGCTTTTCTCCAGACCGAGGGTCCCGTTCTCAATGTACTGAGTCACCCTCTTCTCCCACTACCTCTGAGTGCCTTCTACTTTTATTAAAGCCAGTCGCAAGTGAAGCTATAGAGCCAAAGTCAGCAGTGGAGCATTTCCATGTCCGGAGGCAAGAGAAGTTTTTTTGTTTTGTTTTTCGCACAGCGGTCGTGAATCAGAGGTTCACGGTGGACATAACCTGTTCCAGCAGCAGGAGTGTGCAATAGCAGTAGCTGTATCTGGAGCTACAGTCTCTCGTTTCTAGTGGGCCCTAAGAACATTATTATGCACTAGAAGTTTCCAAGGCTCAGCTATGCAGAGCTATCAATCTTTTTTGACCTCTCTCTGTCCATGCTCCAAGCAGACAAGAGCTCCACTTTTGTGCCCAAGCTTTACCAAAGCTGTATAAATATACATTAATGTTATGCTGACCTAACCACATCTACATGCCTTATAGCAGGTTAGGAGATCCCTTTCATTTGTCTGAAAAAAAAAAAATAAATGTACACATAGCTTCATGCAGTATCTGATCCAGCAAAACTGTTACCTATATTTGGTGATTGACCATATTGCTTGTATTGTCCTCTTTTGTCCCACTCTCCTTTCAAATTTTTCCTCTCTTCTAGCTGACAGCTTGAGTCTTTAGGTATTGCTTTTGCTCAAAACTGCTCAGTTTCCATACACATTTAACTTGCAGACCTCTACTGACTGCATAAAACTATGTTAAAAAAAGCTTAGCTCTTTTTAAGATATTTTCTTTAAAGAGTTCACATGGCTATAGCTTTCTTCCTAGTGACTGTTTAAGCGGTATAAGAAGCCCACATTTCTGCAACATTTTCCATCCTATCTAAAAATGCATGGGATTTCAACATGACTCCTTTAGACCTTCATCCCACCAACATATGGAAACGTTTTATGTCGCCCTATTTCATTGCTTGATTCTTGGAATGGCCCTTGTTGGATGCCATCTCCTTCTGTGCTATGCTCTTTTAATTCAAGGAATGAACAAATGGTCCTACTATCAGCATATTAGAGCTCCCCACAAGGGTTTTTGGAGACCTGGCCTGCCCAGGCTGCAGTGACCTCCTTCCTAAGCTTGATCTGTAATACGCTGAGATTTGATTTACCTGCTTGTTGCTTTTTGTCTAAAGGAAAGCCAGAAAGATGGGTTTTTCTTTTCTTTCCTGTTTTTTTCATGAAAAAAGAGAAACCAATTGTTAAATGTGGTATTGCACATATTTTGGACCAAACCCTGTTCACTTTACTCTCATTTGTATCTTCATTTATTTATGACAGGTCCTTTCATGTTATTTGATGAGCAGTATTTGAACTCTGTCAGTCACTACCTATATTATTATGTTAAGAATAGAAACAAATAATTATATTACCATAAAGGTGTCTCTGCAGGGTTTCTTTAAGAAGCAGATTTCCTGATTAAAGCAACTCCTGGCTTCTTTCATTTCTGAAAGGCTTTAAGCAATCTGAAATGTTGCTTTGATTCAGTCATGATAAGCAAGTACATACAGAAACACTGCAGTACAGGGCTGCTTTTTATGGTGTAGCTTTTCATAAACGTTTAAATTACTAAGCCTAAATGAGCGTCTTAGAAAAGGAGGAAAGTGCCTTCCTTGACGTAGCAACAGTCTTTTCTGCCTGCGGTAGGCAGGACATTGACCTCTACCTGAACAGCCCAAGGTAAGAGGAGTAGCCACAGGAAATTATTTATAACCTGACCAGCTCATTTAGTTTCATCCTCTGAGGCCCTCAGAGTCTAACTGACACAGCAATAATGGCCAGCGAACTTTTGATCCAATTAATTGTTAATGAGAGGTTTGATTAGCAAATAAAGGGCCTATTAGGTTAGCCGATTGTCTTTCTTTCACAATACCAGAGGTCAACATTTTTTTTTGACTGAAGGAAAAGTGCACTGTGTACTCTGGTTAAATTAATCACATGCTCACAGGTGTTGAGTAAAGCTGATTCAGGGAAACAGTCAGCTTAGACATCTGTCTGCGACCATAAGGATGCAATAGGTATTCCTCGGTATGTTCAGAGTTAGATTTTTATTTCTTCAGTAATTCAACCACCTGTGCTTTTCTGTGCCTGCAAAATGTTGCATTAACCCACCCTTCTCCTTGTCCTGCTTTCATTCAGGCTTCTTTCACAATTGTCTTTTATTTGGATTATGCTGCCAGAATTCTCAGACAGTTTCAGATTAATTAATTCTTCATATGTATTTAAAATTTCCCAGAGTATATGCACAGTTGCTGTGCATGATATTCTATTCCTGAAAATTTCCCTCTGAGTTATGACATACTTTTGTAAAATAACAATGACTAAAGAGAAATGAAGGACTAAACTGATCTACAAATGACACCTATGTAAATTAAAAGCATTTTGATCTCAGAGCAGCCATTCCAGATTTATACTAGTATAAATCTGACATTAACAAATTGATCCCTGCAGAGTAGCTTCTGTTATCTGAACATTTCATCTGCTTTCATATTATCAATAGTGTTTGAAAATAGAATACCCCGGTCTCTTCCCTCCTGCCCCTATAATACACAGAAAGCTGCAGCAAAAGAACACCAAGTTTCTTGTCAAGCTCTCAAATATTACAAATCTGAAGGACTGGTTGCCTATTTTGTAGGGTGTGATATAGTCTTTAATTACATGATCAAATTCTGTTTTTCCATGGTGCCTTTGTACTCTTTTCATTGAGTTCACAGGACGGATGGGACTTAGCAAAGGAGCAGTGCTTCAGTGTTTCTTTTTGTCCTTGTTACATTATGAAGGCTCATGTGTTTCCTGACTATTGGGACCTTGGATTTGCATAGCTTCTGTTTTTTCCTGGATTTTCTATGCTTAACAGATTCAGATGGAATTTCTTGATCTTGGTGACATTTAGATCCCAACATTTGTCCTTAGAAGAGCTAGAACCTTTTTGAGTACTGCCCAAAACTCTATCATTTGAACAACTAACTGTGGAAGCAATAGCAAGTTTTTCTCCTTTGCATATAGCAGTTCTCTGCGGTAAATGATGCCTGTGGTTTACCAAGGGGATTTGTAGACCTTTTTTTGACCTTAGAGATGTGGCTGAGGTCCTGGAAGCCCTGATTCTGTCCCTTTTCCTCTACCCCAGCCAGTCAGAACTCTTCCGCCTCTAAATTTATCAGACTTTAGAAAACCTTATTTTTCCCCCGCTCTTCTGTCCTAATCCTTCTTTTGGTACTGGCTCTTCACTCCTTCCCATTCTTTCTCTTTTCCAATTAGTCTGCTGATGCCTGTCCTTACTCCCAGTCATCCAGCTGACTCTCTTTAACTACAGATAGAAAATGTTTTTCTGACTTTATATGTGAAGCTTTACTCACACACACATGCATGAAAATATTCCCATGTGCCTGTGAAGTTGTAGACATGCACCTAATTTTTCAGATTTCATAAAGTCATAAATAACTGAAAGTGGGCTTTTATAATGAAAAGTAGCACCACCTAGAATAGTGCTATCAGCTTGATGTATAATAGACATTTCTTTTCTTAGGGACATGATCTTCTATCTTTACTCATTCTGCATAATATCCTTCATTGAAAATAGCTCTACTGAGTATAGAGGGCAAGCCTTCAGTTTGAAAAAGTGTTCGGGAAATGGAAGCCAATCAGTATGTTCAAAATAGTGGCCTCACAGTATGTCTGGTAATTAAAAAGAAAATGGCAGAAACTAATCTTGTTTCTGATGAAGCTAATGTGAAAACCTCCACTTGATTTTACTAGGTTAGGAAATGCTCTATAAAAATTAGTTACCACATATAAAGACAGATAATGAAGACATATATATTAAATATTATGATTATGGAAATCTGTTAGTAGTTATTCACTAACAGAGGAAGAAATAATTGAAAATATCTAGTTGGCTGTGAAAGATGCATTTCAAGAAGAGCTCTCAGCTGACATGGAGAATCAAAGATATATATAGAGGAAATCTGTTCAAAATGACAGGCTCTGAATAAGTGCAGATTCTCATAGCGTGAGACATAAGACAGTAAGCTGGGATTGCAAGGAGACCAAGGCAAGAAAAGGGAGTAAAGCTAGGACAGCCAGCATGCTTGGTATGCTGCATGGACCACCTCCAGCACCAACTACATTCAAGCAACTTTAAGGAACATTTGGTAATTCTTTGTAGATGGGTAAGAGTAGAAGTCTGGAGGATGGTAAGTAATGGTAGTACTTTGAGAATGTCCTGGAATCCAAAAAGGTTGTAAAGTCACGTTACTTACAGAGCCCTTGCTGACATCCTTCTAATGAAATCTTTTACCAAGATGTCCCACATTAATCTCTGTGCCTCAGACTTCTTTTCACACTGAGTCTTTTCTGGGTACAACACCCTCTTCCCCTTTTTTCTTTTCTGTAAAGTAGGATAGGCATATCTGGTATTATAGAAAATTAGTATATAAGAAGAATATAACAATCAAAAAAGAGAAGTGAATCATTCTAAAATGGTTCCTCTAATAATATAAGCAAGAACCAAATGGCATAAAGATGTAGGTCTGTGTACTAAAAGAAGCATATCTAACTCCCTAGTTTTTTTGATACACATAATTCCTGGAGTTTGCCTGTGGCTGTATGCTGTAGGAATATGAAACCTTAGCACTTTTTTCCACAGAATGATTTTATTCTTTTTCAAATTGTAGTGAGCAATATTTTTAATTTTCTATCTCAGGCTTTATGTGACTGTGAACTGTAAGCAAAAGGATCATTAAAGTTCATATTAATTCCACGAGCTAGTGTAGCAGCTCCATTGCGTGAGGTGTTATTATCATTTTTTACATTAAAACCTTGCAACAATAATGCAGAAGTAAGTGTGATATATTCTGTTTAAATTATTGTCATTAGAATTTGTTTTGGCTTCTCCCTAGGCCTCTTATCACTGTGATATAGTCTTACAATTAAAATGTACAATTTATTTCCTTCCCGATGCTTTTGAAATTGGCCAGTGCTACTGTAGAATAGATGCCAAACCTTTAATAGGCTCTGAAGTAACAAAATATTTTGTCTGATTTTAACCTACAATTAAAGAATAATCCCATCACTACATGAATTAAGTGAATTCAGTGTATAAAAGCAAAGGTGGTTTCTGAAAAAATTGCTTTTGGAATATAGACATTTTGAAAAAAATCATTTATAAAAAGAACAGAACTTGATAATGAGTGATTTATACTTGGTCCAGTTCCAGGAAGTTCTCAATCCACTGGGGAGTTTCCAACCTACTGAGAGGATGGAAGGAGAGGGTCTATGAAAGGAAATGATGGATATACTATTTTATTTCTGAGAAATAGTGGGGATGGTAGGACTAGTGCAGTTATCATCTAGGCATTATGGTGTACAGTGTGTGCACACCGCAAAACGTTTTTCCTTAGTCTTTTCAAAGCCACAGATGAGCAGATTCATAGACAATTGGAGCTTTGATTACACAGATTACAGTGCGAAAATGATATGGTTTGGCTGTTATCACATATGGCTAAACACTAGCTATAAAGGAGCAGACTCCAGGCTGATAACACTGCAGTGAATTTAGTCTCTCAGTAGTCTCCTCCCCTTCATAAAATGTGATTGTTTGTTTGGATTTTCTATGGATGAAACATATTTAACATAATACAGCGCTCTTGACTCATTACTGTCTGAGGCCATTAGAAAGTGGTGACTGGTACACACTGAAGTGGATATTCACAAAGAGCTCCGGCTCCCTCTGTGGCTTCCTCAAGGATGCTTCAGAGTTGGGTCCTAACTTTGGATGCGCAGAACCGCTCCCTGGAGAGGCAGTTGGGTCTGCATAGACTGGAAAGGCTCCTTAGGAGGAATAACCCCACTAGACTCATGCAGGCCCTTGTGGATGTCCCCCAAACTAACTGCACAAAAAATGTAACCTAGGGGATGAAACAAACATCCCCAGCTCTTTCAAGGTGTATTCTTCACATGCACAAAAAATGTTTTAGATTTTAAAGCATCTTGTTGAATCTTATCCAGCCCTTTGATTCTTATAAAATTTAATTCTGTGGACATGCTGCCAGACCCAAAAACTTGTAAAATACAAAGCTGTAACATATCTTAGAAGTGAATAAACATCTCTGAATCATATTTTTTTTAATCTTTCATTACTACCGTGTGAAATTTTGCATTGTCAAAAATTCTATTCCTCCCCAATTTATTGAATTTGCACTCAATACTCTTCTTCTGATGTGAGAAGGGATCCATATTCATATTTATTTTGCTCTAAATTAGTTACTTGCTTATTGACCCTAAATAGTTATCATCTCAGCTGGAAATATATTAGAGTTCTAGTTGCCAAACAAATATTCAGCAAAAGATGAATAAAAGCATATGGGGACAAAAAACCTACAAAGTTTTCACTGCCAATATAATGGAAGGCATTCTGGCGGACAGCCAATTGCACCCGCTGAACAGAGGGATCCTGGGATGACAGTGATCGATTTAGCAGTAGGAAGGTATTAATGATATTCAGCTCTGATGGCTGAGCCACTTCACACTCATTTGCATTTCCATTCATCATCTCAGCATTTATCATTATGAGGCGAATGCCAGAACTAATTAAAGTCTGGGCTAACAGGGTGACATGGGAGTCCAGCCGCTACTTATACAGAGGAAATATGGGAAACTTTCCAGCAGGAAGTGCACCAACCTTACACCAAACCCAATTAACTTAATTCCTAACTAAACCATTTGAGGGTCCTTCATTTGAATAAACTAAAAAACTGGGATTGAAGTTACACATTTTTTTCGTCCTTCAGTTTACCTGTTTCATGACTCAATAATGTCTTGGATAGGCTTGTGCTATCATACACAATGAGAGGTTTCCTTAATGTGGTCCCATTCCTCTTCACATATCCTTTTCCAATTTTGGCATTGTAAGCACAGATGCAATTTCAAATTCTACAATAAAAGTAAAATTTTAAATATCAATTTTAATATAATTTGATCTTGAAGGGACTTCAAGAGTATTGCGAACACCCTAGTAAAAATGACAATCAAAAGCTGGAATACACTGAAATATGTTGTTTCCATTAATGTAAACCACCTCTCCAAATGTACATCAAATTTATTTTTATTTGTTTTCTTGCATGGAAATATGACATTTTCTTCTTGGCAGGCCAAGACTTGCTTGGCATACTCTCACAGCAGTCCCATTAGCTGCACTGACACAACCCTTATGAGCAAAGCAACCAGGATTCAGTCCTGAATATGTCTCAGTAGGTCTTTTGGTTTCAAGAATATTCTTGATGAAGGCTCGGATAATCGTAGGTATATTGTATGTCAAATTCTACTTCGATCAGGTCTGTAGCACCCTCGGGCCCCTTTGAAACTTCCAGACAAAAGAACAAATCTAATAGTAAAAGGGTGTAATACTATTGAAATCTGTAGAAAAGTTTTGTGAGTAAATCACTACTTTTACGTTTAAAATTCTTGCAGGGTATGTCCATAAGTACAAAAGTAATCTTTTCAAATGCATATTTTAATAAGCACATTATCCTTGCCAATATATTACTTTAATAGATATATTTATTTTTCATATTTTAATATAAATATCTTTAGTATAAATATATTTTAATATATATCTTTAGTATAAATATATATTTAAATAAAAGTATATTTTTGTATTTATATTTAATATATTTTTACAAGCAGTATATTACTTTTATTTCTACAAACATAAAGAGACATTTGGTCCAAGCTCTGAGTACCTTGGCATCGCTTAATTGCCTAAGGAGTTTCTCTCTCTTAGTAAAATAAATGCATACCACCAGGTGAAATTTTAAATTCTCATGTCCACAATGAAATCTCCACAGTTTTATGTCAGCCACAAACCTGGGAGAAAATATGACTTTTACACTCTTCCCCAAAGGTCTTAATAGTTCCAAAAGAGAGGTAACATCTTTATCTAACTACTGACATCCCCCCTCATATATCCACAGATTTCAGAAAAGGCAGTGCTTCTATGGAAAGTGATGGATGTCTACAATTGTGTGTTCCAAACCACTGAGAGATTCCTAGATTAAAATGAATTCTTCATATTCACCTCTCAAACTTTCTGAGAGAGGTATTGAGTTTGTAGTCTTGGTGTGAAGCTCCTTCTAAGGCAAAAGAAAACTAAACCTGTGATCATTTCAAGTTTTAATGGTTTCATTGTATAGCTCCAGCTTGGATGCTTATGAGTAAGACAAGCATGGATGAACAGACTGGACTTTTTTTTTACCAGGCACTGATGAAGAATATAGGCATTTTATGAAAGCAGAATGAGGAGATGCAGCAGGTAATTTTCATTTCCCTTTCAAGTCAGCCAATTTTTAGTCTCCCTTTGTGGTAACATCTTTATCCTCTTCCTGATATACATTCCTCACCCATTCACATGACCAGGCAGCATGTAGCCTGTTAAAAAGATCAATGAACAGTGAAGGGTTAGATTATATTGACTTAATGTTGATTAGTTTACACTAGGTTGTCTGCTGCAGAAGATGTTAGAGCTTTTGTAGTTCATTAGCTCCCATCAATTGAACACCAGCTTAAATTAGTACATGGAATCTTTCCTTCTGTAATGCAGTTTCAACTTACATTTCATGCTTAGCTTTCCTATCTGTACTTCCACATGATAGCTGTTACAACATTTTTCTATTTTTCTCCATGAGAGAAAAGAAAAAGAAACTGACTGAAAAAATCAGAAGGCTTCAACTAGGTGAGTTCCTGCTCCTTTCATCTAAGCAAATTATCCCACTTGATATGATTAATATGATCTCTGACACACTGTACTTACATCAGAAATGATGTTATTCAACTGCAACATGTCTGTAATCACACCAGGAAATGGCAGCTTATTATTAAAAAAGAAAAAAAAAAAGAAAAGAAAAGAAAAAAGCAAAACTCTACTGGATGATTCACTTACTGTCAAAAATTCAGTTGTAGCTTTAGGAATTTAAGATCACAGATCATTTGAACAGATCAAGAGTTGTTAAAGACATTTGCTGTTCTCAAAAACGCATCAGAAATTTGGTTCAGAAACAGCTCTAATGGAAAGCTCCTTTTATAGTATTTTATTGTCTTCAAGCAGAAAGAGTACAATTTTAGAACAGAAACAGGGTCTTATTCTTAATTCTATCAGGTGGTAGTATCATTTCTACAGGTTGGCCAATCTCCTAGCTGTGTCCTATGGCAGGCCCATTCTACCACCAACACCAGAGACCCTAAAATGTGCTAGGAGAGGACAGAAGTTACTGCCAGAAATACCAAATTGCGTAATGTTGATTTTGGCTTGATTTTCCCAAATGAAGGAATCAGCAGAAGAAGGACAACGGCTGAAAAGTGGGGCTTTGGGAGGTAAAAGATGCCAAAGAATAAAGTTTGCACTTGAAAGCAGGGCAGTTCACAAGAGATTTTAAGCTTTCCACATTTGAGGTCTGATTCGTAACTTGAGTGTTCCTAATTCCCCATTTAAATTTCCAGAAGATAATTTTTGGAACATGTCTGTCAAAATATTCTTGACATCTTCTGATTTGAGTTTTTATGAAATGTTTTGCTTTGAACATAATTGAGTTCCCCTATGGAAAAAAACAAGCAAACAAACTTTTTTCATTCTAAAATGTCAAAAGCCTACCTGTCCTACCAGCAAATATCATCTACGGGCACTAACTTTGAAAAGTATTGGGTGAAATTATTCTAGGATTTTCTTCTTTGGCCAAAATTCCAAGAGGAAATGAATGCAAAAATGAACAGCAAAAAGGATCAAATTCTTTCTCATGTAGAAAGGTATATATAAAAAAAAAAAAGAGAAATCAGGAAATATCATAACAACATGGCTGTCAAACCTTCTTTTCCCTCGCAAATAGCTTGATATAGTCAAGACACATTTTCACTGTCAAAATTATCAGGTCAGGAAAATTGTTATCATATGTACCTGCATCACTTCATTACCATCGTTCCTGTTCTCTTTCCCTGTGTTCTTCTAACTGCTATGCTTATGCTAAAAATCAAATGTGTGTACTCTGTAGGACAGGAATTGTTCCTTACTGTTTGTTTCTATGGGCCAAAAGACACCACAAACCAAAAATTAAAAAAATTGCCATCTTGAAGCCCCTTTGACTTTGTTTATTTCTTAACTCAATGAGATGCATGACATAAGATGATACAACATGATTTCCATGAATCCTCTGCATGAATTATAAAAGTTATAAATAAAACAATAGTCTAATTCTGATTCTTGTGTATGAAAACTCAGTTAAGAACTATCATTCAGACATTTAAATGAAACTTTGAAAAGAAAAAAAGTCCTAAACCAGAATATCAGTCTCAAAAGCTGGTTGCAACATTTGAAATTAGGATTAACCTTTAGAAAAAGTATTTTTTTCTCTTAGTATAATGGGCTATTGTTAATGCGATTTTAATGTGAACTTTATTAGGCACTAAAGGCTCTAATTTTTAATGATTGATTTTTCTTATGAAAAATCTTATAAAAAATTTTTCTTATAAAAAATCTTGCAAATGCAATGCCTTCAAATGTTCAGTAAGCATCTAAAACAACAAAAAGAGCACCAGTGGACACTCTGATGCCAACTGCATCCATGATTGCTGTTCAGAATTATATTCCTCCTGAATGAAATGATGTAACAAAGTACAAACTGCAAAAATATGTCAGCTAATCTCAAGCTAAACATGAACTTTCTTGTCTCACTGAAAAGCATAATGATTGTATTAGTAGCTTTATTATGAGAGTTGTAATTTTTTAACAAGTATTTAAAACACCAGGCCTCAGGTTGATTTTTTTGTTAGTTACTTAATTATTACAAGCAGCTATAATAAATAGAGAAATAAAAATAACAGATGACACAACTTTACTAAAAAATATCAGGTGGCATGACCATATTGCTTTTATTCACATACTCTAACATCTTAACCATTGCAATATAATAACGTAAATATGTGTCTTTTATTAAAGGAATCTTTTATACAACACAATATAAATATGCCTTTTTGGGTCTTTTCTCAAGTTCAACTCATAGAACAAAGGATTGAAAAAAGTTTGGGAATTGTAAAGCTTTTGTTAGGCCCAGCCATGAAAACAGTTAAATATAGCAGGTTTGAATTTGGCCCTGCTTAATCCAGTGAAACTAATCATGAAGTGAATTTTTGCATATAGGTGTTTTCAGGATCTGGCCATTTAAAATATTTCCATGGAGAAGTAATCAGAAATGTTCTGTATGACGCTATTTATTATTCATGATCATACTATAGCAGCAAAGTAACTAATAAAACAATCTTACAGAAAGAAACACTCCAGCAAGCATTCTGTGGGTCTCTTGTAACAGCTAAGGACTTCAGATTGACTTATGAAAGACTATATTGCTTTCTGCATTCATATTTATGCATTTACAGGAACACATAGTAAAGATTTTTTTATCTCATTTTCATGATCATTTATAGAGAATAAACAGCATAACACAAGTATGAAAAATAAGACTACTGGAAAAGGGAAAAGTAGTCCAACTCCAGCAAAAGTAAGTGTAGAAATCATTATCACTGTAAAACTGAACTACCCAGATTGGCTGCTAAGTGGCATGTATTCTCAAAGTGTAAAACTGAAAATTATCCTGGAAGCTACTGTATATGAGAGCTGCTGTGCTTGTGCAGTCATTAACTGTAGCAAGCCAGGGAAATAATAGTAAAAAAAAAAGTACAAAGTCAGTCTCTCGAAAAAAAGAAAAAAAAAGAAAGAAGAAAACTTTAAACAACTTGTTTTCCCTGGCTCCTTTTGGTGATAAGGGAATAGTCTCGTGAACACTGTCAGCCTTCTGCCATATGTTCCAGGAAACTAGGGACCCTTGAAGAAGAGGAGGCTTTTGAATTATTGATCAATGATTAGCAAATGCAATCGAAATTGTAGACTTGATGTTGTGCAGGGATTCATAATTTATGAGTGGACAAAATAGTAGGTAACAGAGGTAGTGGTAGGTGATTTCAGCCCCCATATTGATTACTTAAAACAACAGGAGGTAAGTGTAGTGTGACAGACAGAACAAAAACTGACAGCTCACTGCCTGTCCATCACTACAGACAGTGCTGGGGGAATAAAACTTACAGTAGAAGCAAATACATTCCTATTGTGTGTCTTTGATCATTATGCTGTTCTACTAGACCAAAGGACGTATTTGTTTATAATTTATGTATTCTCTTACTACAAAAGATTGATAACATCCTATTAGGTACTATAGTATCTAAATAACCAGATAGTTTGTACTTGTAATGTCTCAAGAAGCAATATTGTGAAATATTTGCATAGTCTATCAGCAAAAGTAAAAACACTGCAAATGGGAAGGAGACAAGATGTGCCTGGCACCAGCCTAAAAGTCAACTCCATTTTCCATCCTTTGCTGCCTTCTATCAGCTCTTCTTCATGGGATACTGGAGTTCCTCCTTACAGATCAGCCTTTGAGAGTACCATTTCAGAGACTGATCTCTCCTGTCAAGGAAAATGCAGTCTCCACCTGGGATTTTACGTGTGGATAAAAGAGTAGGAAATGTGGGTAGGTAGACATGCATTCTCCAGGTCACAGCTAGAGGACCATCTCTGTACATGAGTAGGTAATGTCCATGAATTTAAACAGAGATGGTCTTCATCCCCATTACACTCCTAAAAGGAAAGCAATCTGAGTCTGATTTGCTGACTTCACTGCTGCTTGAGGGGGTTCTGGGACTTTCTGCGGGCAAGTAACAGCTGACTTTGTTGGAAGTGTGCTATTACAGAACGAGTGCACGGCCCACCCACGTTTCTTTGTTGCACCACAATAGAGACGTGTGCATGGGCATGTGTGTCTGAACATGTAATTTTTCTTTAATGTGCCAGCTAGAAGTGGACAAAAAATGTAATAGCCATTATTGAAAAAAAATATGGTGCTTTTTACAAAAAGAAAGGAAAAGAAAAAAAAGATGAAGGACACAAGGAGCTGGGCTTGTGACTTTTAGAAAAAGGGCAGCTATAGGCTGGGTTAAGTCCGAACCATGCAATGCAGTTATAATGTCCATCTTAACACCATAAAAATAAATTAAATGGGAAAGCAATCTACAGAAAAGCAGAAGCTTCCAATGTTTTAATAGATGCCTTTGAAGAGCAATGGGGATGCAGACACAAGACAGAAGATGACTGCCCACTAACAGGAGCATACATGGGAAACAGGACACACTGAGTGGATTAGTCAAATCACAGTAAACTGGAGGGTAATGCAAGGAAGGTTGAGTGATGTTGCCGGGATCTGAGCCTAAAGATAGCATTCATCAATGGTTATAAATTGTTGATCTTGATCTTAAGAATTGCAGTACTCTGGCTACATTTAGAATTAATTTGGGTAAGTGTGGTCTGTAGAAATATTTCCATGGAAACAAGCCCAAGCTCTCAACTACAGCAAACTAAGATGGGGCACAGAATCAATATAAAAAGATAATCTGCCTGATGAATTACCTTCGAACACCAGGCAAGTTTGATCGTTTTGACATAAATAGCACCAGACAATGTAAACTCTTAGTCCAAACCACTGTTGGGGTACTGTTCATAAAAATGGTCATTTTACAAGAGAAACCACCTAATTCTGTTGGAAAGTTCTATTGCCTTTAGTAATAACAACATCAGCTGGATGAGGAGCTAGCAAAGACAGAAAGAATGAACAGAGTGCTCAAACAACAAAGGTGACCCTAGGAAACTTTCAGGAGAGAAAAATCCTATCTTTCTCTGCATGCTTATAGAGTAATCACATTGAAGTGGTAGGAGGAAGGATACATTCTCTGAACTTGTCAACCATAAATCTTACAGCAACTAGCAGAACAATATACTCCAGCTTCAGTGCATCTAGTAGATCTTTGGGAGTTCCACTTCACTTTGGCAATGGCACTGTGGTCACTGTTGTCATTGTAGGTGACACTGCTAATGCCATTCAGAAGACAGACCTTCTGTCACTTTTTCCAATCTTCATCACAGGAATCTCACACATCTTCCAAGCAAAAGTTAGAATGATTAGATGAGTCTGGGAGTACAAATTTAGATGAGTACAAATTCTCATATGGAATAAATTCTTAAGGAGCACATAAAAATCAAATACATTCTTAAGATAACTGAGATTTCTTGCTTAAATTTCATATTAAGTTATTCTTATATCATGTGATTGATAAAGCAGGAGTGCAAGAGAAGAAGAAAAGTACAAGTTAGTGTTAAAATAACTACATCTAAAATTTAAGAGTGGGCGTGATTCACTGTTTTATAAAATTCTAGTACAAAAGACAATTTTGCATTTAAAGTATTCATATTTCAAACATAATGTTGTATTTTGCATAAAATGGCCTTGCTTTTACTAGAAAAAGAGTCTGTGAGTTAAAGATGCATGAAATGCTGTTTTTTCTTTATTTATAAAGAAAAACAAATAGAGTAGTTTGTCCTTCATAAGCCATGACATGATCTGCTTAATGCCTTCATAGCTTTGTGTTTGATGAATGATGCACTCATCCCAAACTTAAGTTATTTAAATCTTATAGAGAAATACAACATCCTATATTGTATCCCTTTAATTCTGTGTATAGTGGTGCTAGCACTGAGGCTTTCTATATCTTCATAAAGGTAATTAACTACCCTAAAAGATATATGATTTGAGTTAGGCTGCTAAATCAGAATAGTTAGTATTTGTAGAGTGAAGGAATTTTCTTTTTTTTTTTTTTCCCCCTAGAGGAAAATAAGGGGAAACAAAACAGAACAAAATATCACAAGGATAATCTGGGATGATTTATAATTATTTCTGATAACCACTGGATACTCTGAGCTGTGTGAAATGCCTTCTGCCTCTCCTCTCTCTGCCGATTATAGCCTGCCTATCAGCCTGTAGTGTTGAAGAATACCACCTGGCTTCTTGCCTTCCATAGGTTTCCACTCTATTTTATGCACTGATGACCATTTTCTCCCTTTGATGACTCTGGAATAGTGATGCTTCTTGTGTTTGCTTTCTGAAGAACTTCTCCTGTTTCCTGTGATGTCTGTCATTGTCCTCCAAGCACAGGTGCTGCCTTGTACTTCATCCAGTGGAAATTCTCCAATGCAACCAAATAGGGTGAAAGAAAGACTGATTAGGAAATAGGGTGTAAAAGATTTTCTCTTAAAGAGGAACAACAGGTTCACACAGAATTTTGTTTTGGGTTCTCATATCCTGTTATCATGCAATTACGAGGAAGACAGGAAGGAGAAAGGAAGCACAAATGGGTAAGAATGAAAGGAAGAAGAAAGGGCATAAGGGTGGCTGAGGGAGAGAGAGAAAGTAATAATAGTTTTAAACTTCAGCGAAGTTAAAACAGTAAGTTTGGAGAATGGACAAGATGAGGGAAGTGGAAGTAATGGCAGAGATTAAATTTGGAAATGTACCTACTGAAGAAAACTTCAAAATACTACCCTAATTAAGTAAACACACAAGTTAAATGTTATTTAGTCAGAAAAATGTCAAAGGTTAATGATATTTAGGGCTATCTGAGGCACAAGGATGATTTAAGCCCTTGTTGCTCCTTTCCCTTGCAATCTTCCAAAATTGCATAGCCTACTGGGAAATGTTATGCACTCTCATTCTGTTGTAGAACGAGAAAATATTTTGGAAGTCCAGAATGAAATTATATAGGAAAATATTCAGGTAAATGTCACTATATGCTTGTTCTCTTCTCATACAATTCCCCTGGCAACCACTGTTGGTCATTGGGAGAAAGAGAAAACTTTGGTCTGACCTCTTCCAATGATTTTACCTTATGTGTGATATCAAAAACTCATGCCCCCAAATGTTACTCACCAGAACAGCTTTTTACTTGTGCCATACACCAGAAGAGGACTACAGTCACACAAAAGTTTATAGTCCTTTTTGTGAAACAGTGGAGTGATTTCTTCAAGGGGACTTATATTAGCAAATGGGTAAAGAATAAAAGAGAAAAAGTAAATGCAGTTGTAAGGTTTTTTTTCCAAAATCAATAAGCATTAGAAATTAGCATTTTGATGTCTTAATATTATTGGATTTGAGTGAATGATTTACAAGAAATAATTTATTTGAAAAAAATCAGCCTTTTGTTTGTGTGTATGTGCATGTGTGTTTGTGCGTGCGCGTGCGCATGCATGCATTGTGGAGTATCTATGAGAAGATAGGCTTCCTTCAATATTTATATGCTATTTAAAAATAGCAGTGAAACTTCTAATTTATGAAGGGAATGCAGGCAATTTTTTATGCTTATTTAACATTCCATATTCGTTCTTTGGAAGTGATGACTGGTTGTGATTGATTAAATGATATTTTCACATGTCATATGATAGAGTCTCAGAGATGAGCCACTTGTTATTGTTTCTGCTCCCTGACCTACTGAGTGAAAGACACCTCTGACAGAAATGCTAGTACGAATGAATTTGAAACTCACCTAGCAAGGCTATGCAAATGTACAGCTGTGATCTTCATTTCTGGCAAATAGTTATGTATCCGTGCTTAAACTTCTAGCCACGTTCCAGCAAAAGCCATAGTGCAGAAGTAGTTGTAGAAGCCAGAAAGATTCTCTTGCATTAGCTTATTCCCTTCAGGAGCAATAAATGGTATTGCAACCAGGACTTTTATTAATGTAAACTGTGTTTACATGGGAGAAATATGCTGGTCTGGCAGGATGAGCTGGACTGGAAAGTTGTTTCTGGAGTGTAAAAGATCTATGTATGGACCACATCTCCACCAGTTCAATTGCATAACTAGATGAACTGCATTTTTTGGTCGTACTTCCCTTCAGGTTTTCTTGAAATTAAAGGATTTTACTTGGCTTTTCCTCTTGCTTTTATAAAGCCACATTATTGCTGAAGTACATATAAAAAATAGGCATGCTAAAGATATATCATGTGTTCTCAAAGATATGGGTTTGCATGACCTGCATAAACCCATAGTCTACATAAAGTTCTAAGAGTATGAAAAGAGTTCAGCAAATTCAGCTAGGATAGAAAGAGTTCCTCTCTGAATCATTATAAGAATTCCTTTGAAAGTCCTAGTGCTTGGAGCTAATGATGAAACAACTTAAAGATAAACAAATTAAGGAACTGAATAATTCTTAAAATATTGTCCCATTCACGATCTAAATGGGGGGAGGTCATTTTCAAGCTGTGAAATACAATATACAAAACACTATAACAGCTCCAAGCCCAGAGCAGTCGTGACCAATGCATCCCAGGTAGTGAAAGGAAGAGGTTTTCACTTTCATCACAAGTGAACAGAAGATCTTTAGTCTGTTTGGGGAGAAGTTAAATAAACATATACAGAAGAGTGAGACTAGAGAGTCTAGAGAGAAGCATCAATCTCAGAAAAAGAGACTGGCTAGCAATTTGCACAAAGTGTTTTTAATGGATCTGTACCGGTTGTGTTAACTTGGAGATGCCATCAGTATTTTGATTTTATTTAAAGTCCCTGTTCAAGAATGTACTTACTGCATATCAGTATATTAACATGAAATCTTGGTTTGTACAAATGCATCTTTTCCCCATAAATGAAGAAAACTCATCTTCCAGATCTGCTTGACCTTTAGAGGCAAGGACAGTAGTTTTATTGAAGTGGATCAGAAAACTATTGTGGAACTATTGTGGAAGTATTAATGAAAATTCTACTTCACTTCATGTTGTCTTTCATTTTTTATAGGAATGTGCTGATCTTTTAAAATAAGTTGATTAGAAGCACTGATTTTGAAATTATTTATTAATCATTCATCTTGGACAACAAGTGTAATCAACCTGTATAACAATCTTCACTGTATTCACAGAAGGCTGATTGCTAGAGCAGCATGAAATAGAGTATATGGGAAACAAAAACTATGCCAAAAACAAACACAAAAATCTAGAAGAATGCATTACGGGGGAGACTTTCCAGGGTAGTTAAAAATACAATTTCACTGAAGAAAGTTGTAAGGTTCTAAGGTGACCTTAGTGTGCTTTAAACCTTTGGGAAAAAGAGATAGGAATTAGTCCAGATGATGTGCTTGGATCTCACATGATGAAACTGTGTTTTCCAAGTTTTCTGAGATTAGCTAGACTTTCACATTCCTTTCTTTGGGCTCTTGAGTATACCTCCTGGCCAATACTCTTTCTTCTTTAGTTTAGAACTGGACCTTTCATCTGAAAGGCCTTGTGCATCTGAAATCCATGTTGATTTTCATCAAAATTTTCAAGGTCAGGTTGGGAGAGGAGTTGAAAAATAAGTAGGTAAAGAGAGCTTTTGGCAAGAAGGTTCCCAAACTAGGAAAAAAAAATTGAAACCATACTCTGAAAGTGCAGGTGGATGAAAAAACAGAAAATTAAATGAGAGTAAGTGTTATTGGTCATAAAGAACACAGGATGGCTAGGAAGGAAGGACTAGAATAGCATCATGATGGTCTAGGAAAGATTGCACTCAAGCACTCAAAAAGATTCCTACAATTTTTAATGTATGTTCCTGTGGCGGACAGATGAGTGAACTTTTGCCTTAAACATTTCTTGGTACATAAGGTGCAAGCAAACCATAACCCCAAACAAGCCATCTGTCCCCAGCGGAAACAGGACTGAGCTGCTGCAACCCCCGAAATGGTCTCCCTGTGACCACGTGGGACATACCGAGCCTGCGCTGAACCAGACCACGATCGGGCAGAGACTTTGGGACCTGGACTGTAAATTATTGCCGCATAGCACAACTTCTATAAAACTTGCTTAGCATGAGTAGCTGAATTTGCTGAAGCTTTAGGCCGCACTCCCTAGTTCAGTGAGACAGGGCCCCAGAGCTGGTGCAGACTGGAATGATAAGGGAGTTACCAGCAGTTTGCATTCCTGTGCACTGCTGAAACAGTGTTAATTCCTGGAATTACCACCTCTTTGTCAGGACCTTGAGAGACGATGATGGACCCGAGGAATGAAGACACACCTGTCAGCAGAAACTGCAATAGTAAACAGCTTACCTAGGGACAGTGATGAGACCCAATAAGGAGCAGGAGACCCCAGACCTAAAAATTACTATTGATCTGAACTACCACGTCAGGGGTGGGAAACTTAATTTGAAAAAGCTATAATTGCCCAGGGTTTTCTTTGTTTGGCGTCCCTCGTCGGAGGCACCCAGCTTGAGCTGTAATTTGAACGGAGTCAGCAGAACATCATCGGACTCGGAGTGGTGGTAGCTAGCTTCCTCTCTCCTTTTCCAACTTTCTCTATCTTTTCCCCTTACTCTTGTTCTCCTCTTCCCTTTGCCTCCCCTTCGCCTTTCCCCCACCTTTTCTCCCCACTTCTTGGAAAATAAAGTTAAAAGGTTGTACAATATTTGACCAGTTTTAGCATCTTAATCTCGTCCTTGGGATCATAACGAAACCCTCCCAATATTGGATTGGAACAGTTCCACGCTGAATTTTCAGTTTGAGAGGCTCATCTGTATTTTGGGACACAGGCAGCTTTCTCCCTGATAACACATGGACTGGAAACAAATGAAGTGCTTCCTATGAGATAAAAAAAAAAAAAAATCCCTCATAGTTTATGAGTGAGGCCTAAATTATTCTGCTGGATCATGGTTTCAATGTAGTTTGAACTTCTTTTCAGTGAGAGGGCTAAAAATTCATCTTTTTACTTCTGTTCTGCATGGTACAAACTGCAAGAGTCTAAACCCAAACACTTGAGAAACACCCCACTATCACTGCAGTCCTTTTGAGATTTCATATAAAGCATCATGCCTTTCCCTGAGAATTGAAGAAATAAACATTTTGGATTATTTCTTAATTATCATAGCAAGGGTATCATTACAGAGGTTAAAAGAAGAGTTGCAGAGGGAAAAAAGAGGGGAATAAATACTGGAAAGTAATTCTTCAAAAACAGGCATGATTCATCAACTGAGCTTTTAGGAAAAAAATGAAACATGAATAAATTATTAGTGTGCTCCAAAATCTCTCATGGCAAACTTTCCTGGAAAATATCGTTAACAATGCTGATCTTTCATTTCCATTGGGGATGAAAACAGGCATGACCCAGCCTGGGGTAATTTTGACTAAAGGGCACCACTTGAGAATTCTCTTAATAATCTCAGTCTCAAATCCTTCAGCCAGAGCCAGTCACCTTGTAATGAGTATTCACTCCACAATAATCTCCCTTTTCCCGAAAAATGGTATAAATAGAATTACAACACAATTGCCTGCTTTTATCTGATGAATGTGAAGCAGCAGTATTGTGTTAGTGGGCCTTTTTGGAAGATATATTGGACTTTAATAAAATTTGATCAATGCATTTAAGTCAAATTGAATTATATGTAAGTGGATAGGGTTGACATATGTTTCAATATCTGCAAGTGATACATTATTCTCCAGTGAGCATAAAATTTAATGAAATATAAATACCCATTAATCCTCATGTTTCAACCAATCAGTCACCGTTGCTCCTGCCTGCTGTTAGCAGAAGCAGGCCCAGAAAGTCATCTGTTTTATCTAAGCAGGAGCTCCAAACTGGAAAGACATCAGAAAGCTCAGGAAAGTGAGAATGCACAAAATAGAGGAAAATGTGCCAGCATTTTTTTGTTGCATGCTCTCTAAAATGAAACAATGCAGTGCTGAATTCTCTTTTTTAATAGAGATCAAAAGAAGGAAGTACTAATCAGTACCTTTGAAATTGGAATTCTGCAAGGTAACATATTCAGAAGGAAAATAAGATTAAAAAAACCCAACACATTCCTTCATTCTTCTTTTGATAGGTGATTTGTTATGATGTATTTTGCATCTTTTTCAAGCCTAATGTGTGAGGAAAAGAAATACAGAAGACCAAGAACAGTTACCCTGGAAATAATCTCTAGTACCAGGAATCCAGTTGAGTTGGACTTTGAAAACTGCACTACAGAAAACATTAGAAAATATGCTGTAGTCTGATTTCTAAATAACAAACTGCTTTGAGATTAAAATTCCACATTACATACAACATTTACAGGTATGCAATTTTAATTAAAAATAATTATGGATCTATATAATTAAGAGTTAAACAGAGTAGTGCTAAACTTAACCAACTCAAAACTGAAAAAAAATCTCACATGGGTTTATGTCTGACTTTTCAGCTGACATTATTAATGGTAAGCAAGAACTGATTCCTGAAATCCTTTTAAGTTCCACTCAGTATGGCTCTTTCAATAAAATCAGAAAGCTGAAACAAACAAGCAAATATACACAAATCGGGGGTAAACCTCAAACCAGTCTTTCTTCAGAAGGTATGCTGAACTGAATTATCAAAATTACATACATAATGAATTTCAAAACAGCCTACTTACTTTTAAGGGCTGTATTTTTATGCATCTACAAACTCAGTCACAAAGCCAGTGAGGCTTTTGACATGAAAAACTCCAACATTCAAGCTCCCTTACTTGACTACTTCAGAAGGCTGCTTTGAAGCAAAGGCTCACCTATTTCAGGAGAAAGTCCTAACTACCAGCAGTGAGATATCTAGCTACTGGTCTCTCCTGGACTGTTCCAGTTCAAATATTGAATGCTAATTGGGACCCAGCAAGAATTAAGAATGCTATTGCTCTGAGACAAGTATATAACAGCAAGCAATCAGAGAGAAGCCTTTTCCTGTGCTATAGGAGGGTATGGACTTCTATATCACAGGCTGTGTGTCCCATTATGAAGCGAGGAGCACTATATCCTTTTTCTCAGGTTGGTGAATGTGTTTTGAACATCATGTTGTCAAAACTCCTACTTTTGCATTTGAAAATAATTTGCAATCAAGTTGAATCAAATATTCTGGTGAATAAGGTACGGTAAGTTTTTTTTAAATTCAAGTCTTGTTTCTCAGAGGTGGAGAGTTGTGTTTTAACAAGGACATGGGACACTACTGTAAGAAAAGACATATCTGAAAATATTGGAAGCCAGGGTGATTCCTTCTTTAGGAAGGAGTACAGACTACAGAATTTGTCCAAACATGAAGTATATGAGGTTCTCTATAATGAATAATATGTCTAGCATGTCCTTCTCAATTTTATTATTGACCTGATGGTAATTTAGTTTTTACTATTCCATTATAGATTTCATCTGAAAATAAAATAACCTGTCTTATATGGAGACATAGGGTTTATTATTGTTTTGTATTACTATGTTAATCAGTGCAATGTTTCTATAAGCTACCTGTTACTTGGAGAATTCTAGCATTCAGAGATCAGCATGCTTAGGCCATTTCTCTTTTCTCCTGTTTTGAAAACTTGCCTGAGAGTGAAAAAAGATCTTCCTCTTGTGCAACACTCCATAGGAGTGTTCCTTTCACAGGGAATCTGCAAAATGGCTTTGTGACTACGATGTTCTGCTGGAAAACCATAAAGCATTCAGAGGCTTAAAGACTCAACTCGCCATCTTTCCATAACACATAGCCAGCATATGATCTACTGTAGTGAGGCAAAAAGTGAACCAGTATAACACAAAAAGGAGTCCAAAAGATAGGCAAATAACATCTTGGCATTTCTAGTTCACTGTCTCATCTGAAGGACTCACCTGGGAGTTCCAGGTATCTTTCATAGCAGAAAGTGTAGGAACATGCCACATGTTCAACTGATAGGAGATGTGATGTGTCATCACGCTACTAGATCATTGTGAGGCACAAGTTGAGGGTGCTACAATTTTGGTGCTTGCAGTATGGCTTGGTACTCGTATGTCCTAGTACTTGAATGACTGATATTGGCAGTGTCCCAGTTACGTAATTACTGCCCACAAATTGAAGTTTAAGAAGTATATGACACTGCCTTACATCAAATTGCACAAGTTAGTAGTTGGGAAAACAAGACAAAAGAATATTCTATTCAAAAAGAATAAAAGAATATTCAAAAGAATATTTCTATTTTTATGTCATGGATCACAAGAGCCCTATATAAAATGCTTGCCAGTTACTGTAGCATTATCATTGATATGTATTTTCTGATATGATAATGAAAAGGTTGTACACGTGTGAGATTCTGTATTTTAGAAGATTCATTTTAGTTTTCAGTCCATTTTATATGAAAGTTATGCTGCCATATGTGGAGTGTGAAATGTGTATGAGCAGAAGACAGTTTAATGGCATTTTTTTCTAGTAAAAAAACGTAAGCACAGGGATTAAAAAGCAGTCTTAAGGCATGGTCTGCTTAACTGAAAAACATGTTATAGTGAAAATCAGTGTCACTTTAAGCTTTAATTCAGCTGAAGTTCTCTGATGAAGAAGTATTAAGGACTATTCCATAATCTGTTTTCTTCTCAAAAAGTTCTTTTGCCATTGCAATGAAGACTTGAAATTGCATGAGACTTTATTCTAGAAAAGGTAAAAACTGTGTATGAAAAATATTTGGAGACATGCAATTATGAGAATAATTTTAATGAATTAATAAAACTTGCTAGGCAAGGCAAAGGTCAGCAATGAACTTTGAGAAGTGAATTTTTAAAATATTCAAAAAGTAAAATTCAAAAAAGAAAAATTAAATAACATGGTGGGCCAGAGCAAAACACCCTGAAGTAGATGAATGTCTTCCTACTCTTATGAAGAGGCTTTAAATCAAAAGGAAGAAATCAGAGGAAGAAAATACACACAAAAAGAATCATTCTAAGAATAATCTCATAAACTGTGGAAATTTTCTGAAAGGAAAATTAAAGTAACCTTTAAAACAAGGAGTGAGGTGGAAGATTACTTTGTTAAGCACAGATTCATCTCAGCTGAAACTGAATTAATATTTTATTCAGGCGTTTTCATTTGAACGTATCTTTATCCATGAGCTGACTGTTGTCTCACTCTGTATGCTAGCACAGGTAGAGCCCATCTTTCATGCCATGTTTTTACATTTGCTTGAAATGTATCTCTGTAGAAACCATCACAATGGTGAAAATAATAATAATGAATGATTACATTATGATAGAAGTGTGATATAGCTCACCCCAGGCACAAGATAAATAGTCACCACTGGATAGACTAATAGCTGCAATAGGACACAAGGACACAAATGGAAGGCCAAGTAAGAACAAATTACAAGCCCTGAATGTATAGGCACTGGTCCGCACAGCAGACTGACGTGAGTTTTGGGCAGAGGGTTAAAATGTGTCAGTTGGGATGCCAGAGACATAGAAACCATATTTCTCATGGTTTGATTACTGTAGCTGTAATCACTACATTTTTATGAAAGCACCACTGATGAAATAAACTCAATGCCATCAGTTTATTTTAGATGTGCTCTTAAGAAAGCTTAAGTGATCTGAGTCCTTTATGGGACTTGGATGCAAAAATGCCTGGACCCTGATTCCAAAATACTGTATGTCAGAGAGAAGTATTTACCTCCTCATCGCCCCAAAGAGGCCAACTTTTCTAGGCATTTGCAGTAGCATAATTCCAAGTTCTGAAGAAAGCTCTGCCAGAAATCTGAAGTCAACTTTTTATTTACTGTTTCTTTTCCTAAATCCTTTTTAAGGTGTGTTTTAGAAGGACATGGATCTTTCTCGATGTTATTCAATAATTTTGTGGCCTGGACATGAGAATATTCATGTCAGGGCCCTGGGTGCACCAACAGACCTGAAGGGCCCTGATCAACTTTATCTGGGACCCCCACCTATGCATCTCTGCCCACAGACCAAGGTGCTCTATGTAAGCTCAGCCCTGGACACCCAGATCTGGCCTGAGCCACATCATCTGTATATCTGCATCTAGCCCTATCTGAAGCTGAATTTCTCAATTCTAGATGCATCCAAGCAAACAGTGCTTGAAGTTTTGGATATGGATGAGACATTGGCCGTATGCTGGGATGGAGGTAAGGCTTTGGGTTTCTTCTTTGTTTTTCTGCAAAAGTGCAAAGGCTGTGGGCTCAGCTAGCTGCAGAATTGAATTGTTGTGAAATCTTGGAAACCTCAGCGGAGCATAAAAACTTTCTGTCCAACTCTAACTTATAAATTACCTTAGCTTTGAAGCAATGGGTGTAGCAACGTCTAATTAGTTTTAAAAATCAGCGCCTATATGCTACCTCTCCAGGTATTAAATCATGCATTACAAAATCATAAGCCTACATTTTCATCTACAGTAGAAAAACTTCAGACTCAACTAAATGAGCAGCGACTGAGAGTTTTGAGTTTTTTTCATACAAGGTGATCAGAAACATCTGACAAGGAACCTCACCACCAAGGAGAGGAATTATGATGAAGAGTGAGGTCACCATTAGGATTAAGATACAATAATTTTCTTGTGGAACATTCAGTATTGTCAACTTATTTACTTATTTTTATTTATTATAAAAAACCTAGATGATAGACATAGGCTATGCAAATATACCTTTCTTCAATTCTCAGTCCTGTTTTCCCATCATTCCTTAGAATCCCTCAGGCTAGTATCTCACTGAATTTGTTTTTTTGAAATTAACAAAAATAGTTACGGATAGAATATTCCTTTTAACAATGAAATAAAGATTTAAGTTGATATTCAGTATTAATGTTAAAGCAAAATAAGTCAAAGTAATATGTACAAGGAAAGTGAAATTATAATAGGATGAATAGTAACCTGATTTTTAAAATTAACTGTTTGGTGCATTTCTCTCTCTCTCTCTCTCTCTCACACACACACACACACAGAGAGAGAGAGAGTGAGAGAGAGAGAGAGAGAATTTATTTCTTTCTTCATTGTTTATCCTGGAAAAAGACATTAGTGATGTAAATCTTTACAGTAGCTGGCTTTCCCCACACATTTGCAACTGCCAGGGCAATAAATTTTAAAGAAAGAAATGTACTGATGGATTGGAAGATAAAGGGACTTCGATTTATACTGTCAAACTGTTTAGCGTTATGGCTTGGCGGTATTACCACATTGATAACTTTAAGAAAAATCTGGCTTTGTAATAAGAATGAGTTGGTATAATATCACACAAAATATACATCTATGATAGTTCATACTATTCTTGAGAATGAACCAATAAAAAGAACTCTCACAGATTAACAATTTTAAGATACCAACATCTTCAATAAGCTATAATATACTAATTATTTTTTATGGTGCGTCATGAACACATATTAAAAAACTTGAATTCTGTGGCAGAGCTATAGGTTGAGAAAAGGTATCAAGAAAGAATGCCTGCTCACTGTAAACACATATTGGAGAATGCAGTCTCCTCTGTTCTGTATTTCTGCCTTTTATTGGGTGCTGCCACATTCTTAATACTTTTAAAATATATTTACATTGTAAAAAAAAAAAAGGAATTTATTAGATTTTTCATCCTGCTAAGTAATTGGACAAGTACGATCTTGTGAGAACTCAAGTGACCTTCTATGACCTATCCATAGGTCCAATTTACGACTTCAGGTAGGCTTGCTATAGTTTTAACAGGAATAACAATTTTGGTTGATAAATGTGACTGCTTAGATGGAATGTATATGAAATTAGAAACAGTGTTGAAATTAGTTCTATATAGTATTCTGAAAAAACCAACATCATATAACTCTATTACAGCAAATAAAAAATGGTATAACATGATAAAGCAAAGGAACCTCAAAAGCACTTGTCAGCAGGAAAGCCAAAGGGGAATTCTTCTACCGGGTCTTCTCAGGGTTTAGTTCTAGGCCAAGATTTTGTTTTACCATTTGGAATTAAAAATGAATTAAAAATTTGTATAAACCTTGCATATGACAAAGAATGATAGACTGTAGATCATAGGCAGTCATTCAAAGAGATTCAGCTGGCTGAATATATGGGTATATTCAGGTCTCTGGTCCATTCGTACAAAAATGTGTTTTAATACAGCCAAACTTGGAGTCAGACATGTACGACCCTAGACAAATAATTTGCTGACAGAACACAGGCTTTCCATGTGGAGAACACAAATCTGAAAAAGATTTAGGGTCCATAGTAGAAAAAGAGCCCACTGTGAGCACCATCAGTGTGTTGCTGTATCAAAAGAGGGTAAATTGATATTTAGACACCCATGCAGAGTAGTGGTAATCTGAAAACAGTGACTCCTCTGGGTAAGGTATTTGTGGCACTGACAGTGACTCACCAGAATATAATCACTGGAATATACAGATGGCATTCACATTTCTATAGCAGGCTTAAAAACTAGAGATCCTTGAAAATAAACAAAAGCTATTAAAGAAAACCTTATAGGGAAAGATCTAAACATTTTAAATTGTTTAATCTGTTTATAAAAGTTCAAGAGCTGACTAGATTGCAGTATATAGTCTGAGTTCAACCTACAAAATGATGTAAAGCGCTGAGCGTGACTGAAAGCATACAGTATGTGAATAAAATGTAGTTTTTTTTTTAAAAAAATGCTGACTTGCAGTGAATTCTGCATGTGCCTAACATCCACACCACGCAAGATTTTTAACCTGAAAATATCTCTAAATGCCTTCATGTATTTCCTTAACTTTCCCAGCCTTCCCTTGGCTGGACTAATAACTCATAACTAAATACCTAATCTACCTCTTATTTTCAAGTCAAGGCTGGATGTCTATTAGAAGGAATTCTTTACTCAGGCCCTAGTTCTTGGAAAATCAAACCATTTGGTAGTTCCTTCTCACCTAAAATCTGTTAGTCCATGGATAAATAAATATATTAAATGTGTTTTCTTTATGATATGATCACTGAGAATATAAAAGTGTAAGGAGGATCAAGACTCAGGAAACTTGAATGTAGAATATAGCAATGCTAGATTCCACATATGATGACTTTAAAATATTATCCAGATGCTTCTTTAAAACACAAGAGAGCATGTTACGTTTGAACCCTCCTCTTGCCATCTCACCTTCCAAACAAACATGCTGCTATTCCAAGTGATCTACAGCTTATCAATAAAGGGCAGAAACTGTAGAACTGTCATTGAAATCTTCATGTCCCTACACATGAACAATTTTTCAGCTCCTTTGCAAAGAAAAAATCCAATGCTGAAGGCAAATACTAAGTTGTTTCTTGGGAAACATTCTTCAGTTAAGTACTAATTTTCACTAATAAATTATTAAATAAATACAGATGTTAGTGAAATTTGATGTGTTCAAGACATCCAGAAAAAGGTTTCTGTCATTTCAGTATTTTTTGTTTCTCCCAGATGAGATTTTTTCCTTTGTGGAATGAAAATTATGGAGGTTGGAAGGCTGTCACATGGCAA